>NW_026705218.1:600000-900000 GCF_029867415.1 Vicia villosa | reverse complement strand
TTGATAGATCGTAATAGAGAATAGCAGATAGAAGAGAGACGGAAGCGAGATTTTGGAAGGCGAAGAGATTCAACGGTGGACACCATTGAAGATCCTAGTTCTCCCAATTGATTATAATGTCTAAACTTTTTCATTTGTGATTTTTGAATACTATGATAGGCTAAACCCCCCAATGCTAGGGGGGGTGTCCCTGATTCGATCTGTAATAACTCTGGATTTGGTATTTCGTTAATTTAAAGTTTGTATTGTTCAATTCAATTGTATAATGTTTATAATGCTTTCTTTATCGGACCAATAAGGATTGTTCTGTGGTTAACAATTCGTAGGACTACAATTGTTAGGGTTTGTATACAATTGAACCTTATGATCATCACCTAGGACTAGGGATATAATCTGGTTATTCGGAAATTCTTGATAAATTAATGATTTGGTTTTGTCTGATTTCTCTAAGGACTTAAGTAATCGGAGTTTAAATCAAATAAGATTGTCACTGAGGACTTAGGACAATCATATTTGAGAATGAATAATTGAACCATATGCACGGGTTAACGAGATCTTCATCCAGAGGAATTAGAGAGAGAATCACACACCCTACCTTAGCATTATTTTCTCATATTAAAAAGTTAAGTTTTAATTTCCTTTATTTCTTAGTAGTTTAATCTCTTTTGTCACTTATTTGAAACAACACTCATATGAACTTTTGTTTAATTTACTGAGTCCAATCACTTGTATTTCCTACGCAATCCTCGTGATCGATACTTGGGGTAAAACCCATTATTACTACATCGGTAAAAATAGTACACTTGCTATTTTTCCGATCAACCTTCCCCTCACGTAACCGACTCCCGTACCTAGATTCTCTGGTCGCAAGACCTTGTTCCTTCCTTTGTTAGGTTTCCTGATATTCCTTTCCCTTATGGGATAAATATATTAGTGGCGACTCTGTTCATTTTTTCGCGAGCGTGCGACAGCTGGCGACTCTGCTGGGGACGTTAGACCTATTGCGGGTCCGTACTTAGCGAGTCGATCCTAGCCTTTGTTTGTTTCTTTTATTGGGTGTTTATTTATTTTTTTATGTGTTTACATTTTGTATATATGTTTGTATATCATGTCAATTTCCTGTTTGCATATCATGTTTACTTTCCGCATGCATCTGGACTATATTATGGGTCCCCGTGGGGGCCACATATTTTTCCTGATTTGTTTTGTAGGTGGGGGGTTTGTGTGAGGTAAAAGGCCCACTACCCAGGCCAGTGATACTTAGGATTAGTGTGGATGCCCATGTCAACTCCCGTAGCGTTTGATATGATCGAGCTTGACATGGGGTACCACGACCAGGCGAGGTTCTTTCATGGAATATTGTGTCTGGCACATTTGTACCTCAAACACATTGTACCCCATGGGAATCATTAACCCTGGTGACCATTAGGGACCACCTGTCCGTGTCTAGACTTCATACCTGTGAGATTGGGGTGGGACAGGAAACCTTGGCTCCTACATACCTTGGCTTCTTCATATTTGAGGTCGGACCTTTATTTGGTTTGTTCTTATAGGGCTTGATATTCTGGTATCCAAAAAAGGTGTCGAACCTTTGATCCTGTGACATTTGACTTGTACAGAGGTTTTACATCAGTTCTTCAAAGATTGCACAGTTGTTACTCAGATTATGTGGACCGTTGATCCCATGCTTTTGCATTGCATAACATCATTTCTTTATACACTTCATTTGTGAGGATCCTAAAGTCTGTTTCCAAAAATAAAAAGGAAAAAGAAAAAAAGGATACTCTATACAAAATAAAGCCTTGATTAAAAAAAAGAGAGAGAAAATAAAAGGAAAATAAAGTGTGTGAAAAGACTTTAGGATTCCTTGGAAATGAAACATGCATTCATACTATCATGCATTTCATGGTTCTCTCAGAAGCTTATGGGGCCCTTTCTATTCAAATTCTTACTTCAGCAACAAAATTGACTTCTCACCGCTATGTTCTTGAAAGTTAACATGGAACAACTCCGTGAGGTTTTTGAATGAGATGTGAACAGAAATGGAGACTATCATGAATCAGTGTATGAAGGTTATTCAAGACATTTCTCTTTGACAAGAAGAATTGAGACAAGTTTCTCAGAGGCCAAATGCAAATGTTAATCTCACCTCAAGAGAAGGTCTTACGAATCAGAATGTCTGAAGTATTGTTGAGATTCCTATTCTTGGTAAGGAGAATTCACATCATTGAAGTCTTCAAGTTTCCGAGTATTGAAATTGACGAAAGGTTTCACCTCTTGGAAGAAAGTTTGGAAGCCATAAAAAAGGTGTGACTCCGGTGATTTAGATATTGTTGGTTTGTGCCTGATGTCAAAAAAAAAACTACAAGGGTCATTTACTCTCACTCCAGATGGTTTGGATATTGAAGCTAAATTGGTAATCATCTCTTGTACATATGTGGAAGTTGTTTGGGGCTCTCGATCAAGGGATAAGCAAGACGTATTCTTATCTTGAGCATTGCATCATTCGCATTGCTCGAACCCCTAAAGTAAGGCAAAAATTTACAACTCTTGGGCAACTCCGTTGGAATTTTCTTCTGGGAAGTAATGATAATGCTAAGTGACTATCATGCTGGAGCACAAAGCCATTCAACTGAGGATTGTATGTCATTCAGAGACAAGGTGCAAGACATGGCTGATTCATATCACGTTCACTCCAAGAGGTTCATGCATAATTTGAGGTCTCGAAAGGGTATCAAAATTGCAGAAAATATTCAAGAGCAATAAGTCCAGACGGAGTCAAGTCTCCTCAACAATGGCATCCATTCAGTTCTTTATTGCATTTTCATTTGTATCATTTCATTGATTGTTTAAGCATTGCTAGCATGTAAAAACTTGTTAATTTCTGAATGAAAATAAAAAATGCATTGTTTATGTTTGTCTTGAAGAAACCCATTCGTTTTCACTCATAAAATGTTTTTGGCATTACGATACCAACTTTACTAATCGCTTGCTTAGGCAAAGAGTGGAGGGAGAATGATGAAAAATAAAAATGCAAAATCTCTAATCGTGTGCTTTTGAATAAAACCCTACTGAGGATGTACAGGCATTGTTTCAAATCTTCAAACACCGGAGATATAAGGGAGATAAACCCTCGTTAACCCCTTTGGGCCTTGAAGTAGGAGTTTCTTTTCTAATCATAAAAACCCGTATTTTAACCTTGGGGCAGGGTAGTGTTCATTTAACTTGATCGAGTGTTCAAAAATCACCAAAAGGGTATGCATATAAGGATACAACAATGGTTATCCTTCAAAAGGTTGAGGAATGTCAAAACCGAAATGATTATCCTTATTCCATCAAGAGATCAAGAAATGACGATACCACAATGGTAATCCTTCATCAAATCAAAGGAGTGAGGCAGTCGCAATCACCTCCAACGAATCAAAGATAATGCGAGGTCACACGGCTTGTTCAAAAAAAAAGGCAAAAAATAATAATAAGAAAAGGATGAAAAGAAAAATGGCAAAAGAAGCATGGGAAAAAGATGATGAAATTGCCAAGCAAGAACAAAGTCGTGTGATAATGAATCAGAAGAATAAAAGGTGAGCGACCGCCATGTCCAAAAAACCTCGTTGATTCTTCAACCATTCCAAATTCCTTGTGAGGGATGAACACTCATGTTGAGTTAATTGAACCTAAGAATGGAGAACATCGCGAAAGGGGTGGGTACCAAATAATTTTGAGCCTAAAAATCCTTTGTTTTCTGAAAACCGTGAACCCGGCCAAGTTACAACCTCTAAAAGTCCTAATTGAAGTAGGGTTTATTTTGAAAGCGCACTCCGATGAGATAGCGTTTAACTGACTCCCAATGAAGCGAAACTCATATCCATGTTGGTATCGTACGTTTGCTTTATCTTCCATATGCAAAAATCGAGGTTGTGTCAACTAGTGATTCAGTCACAAGAGGTCGCAACCTCATTTCATAAAAAGTTTTAAAAATTCAAGACTAACATAGGCTTTGCATTAGAATTATCATTCTTAGAATTAACATTCTTTTGTATACAAAATATGTGCTTAACATCAAGGGAATTTTCAAGGATGAGAATCGGTGAGTAACTTGATCATGTCAAGTACAAGAGACTAGAGAACTCTGTGGAGTGAAAATCCAATCATTTCATAAGACTGATTATCAAGGGGCAGGTTCTCTAATGAACTCCGTTGGGCATGAACAATTAATGCTTTCTTTGATTACCCTGAGGGGAAGAATTTGAAGACTCCGTTGAGCGTGGTAAAGTTGTTTCCATGTTTGTTTGACTTCAAAACAAAGAGAGCCTGAGGATCCCAGTAAAACGTACCTAATCAGGGGCAATTGAATCGAGGTTTGACCTCTCAAATTCAGCATATCTGGGGCAATCATGTCGATAAATCTCTTCAAGTTTTGATCAATCTAGGGCAATCACGTCGAGGAATCTCTCTTGAGTTCAACCAATCTAGGGCAGTTACGTCGAAATTCGACAAATCTCTCCAAGGATCCTTTAGGGCAAATTCCTTCATGGGTCATGAAACTTGGGGCACAATTTCATGAGTTATAGGAGTTCGCTTCTCCTAGAAAAGTCTCTCCCCAAGCATAGGAGTTTATTTCTCCTGAGAGTTTGTTCCATTCCTCAAGCATAGGAGTTTATTTCTCCTAGGAGTTGTTCTACTTCCCTAATCAAGGCTCCTTACCTGGATCTCTCATCCCCGACATGGTGAATCGAGGGAATCTCCTCAAGCTGAAAATCCTCCAAGCAGTGGCACATGGTGAGAAGTCACAAGTTATTCTACGTTCTGGAAGGCAACAACAAGAATGTGCATCTTGCAAGTCAAAGTCCAATATCTATTGGCATTTCTACAGAATTCTTAACACTAAGGGGATTCTCCCTGGTGTCTACCTCACCAAGGCCTTTATTTGGCACACTGCATATAGTATCCATTGCATATAACATTGCATCCCTAAAAGCGTAGCGTATCCATAAAAAACGGACCATTACACCATAGAAAATTCAAACATGCATACAAAATATAGGCCAGATAATACAAATCAGCACTCAATCAAGACGACGATACTTCCCCACATAAAAGGTTGTCCTTACAAACTCTGATTGATATCTGCTACTATATTACAAATCTCCTCAAGCCACGGTGCCGATACCTGGTATCCTCAATCCCTAGAAGAAGTTTCATATTCTCCCTCCAATGTGGATCGGATACAATGTCTTTCTTCGTCATAATCGTTGTCTCCGAGGTTATTTCCCGTATGCTGCGTGCAGATTAGAGTGTGAATGAAGGTGGGCATTCAACCCATCTCATTTTTCAATCGTTTGAATAACCATACTTGGTGTGTGGCAATTCGAACGATTGCCGCTCTTGAAGTGTTACACCCCGCCTTTGGCCTGAGGGATTAATGTAATTCTTATGCTTCGTAAGCATCGACATCTCCGTAATCTCCTGTGGTTACTGTCATCTTATTGTCGAGTCTAGTCGTCACTAGTCTCCGTGGTTATTTTCCCTCATGCGAACAAAATTGTCAGGTCCAACCCCCGTGTTGTGAATCCTTTGCCTTCCGTCCTGGCAAACCATTTCAAGACCAATTCCCAATCCCCAGTGAGTTCATCTACCAAGCTTCTCAAACAATCGTCTGTGTCTTTTCCCTTTAATACTCGTCTGTATTTGTTTAAACACTCGTCTGTGTTATTCTTTTGATACTCGTCTGTATCTCCCTTCAATACTCGTTTGTATTTTGATTCAAACACCCATCGGTGTCTTTCCCTTCGATACTCGTTTGTATTGTTCCAAACACTCGTATGTGTCATTCCTTTGGTACTCGTCTGTATCTCCTTTTGATACTCGTTTTTATTATTCCAAGCACTCATATGTGTCATTCCTTTGGTACTCGTCTGTATCTCCTTTCGATACTCGTTTTTATTGTTCCAAACACTCGTATGTGTCATTCCTTTGGTACTCGTCTATATCTCCTTTCGATACTCGTTTGTATTATTCCAAACACTCGTCTGTGTCGCTCCTTTGATACTGGTCTGTATCTTCCTTCGATACTCGTCTGTATTGAGTCAAACACTCGTCTGTGTTATTCCTTTGATACTCGTCTGTATCTTCCTTCGATACTCGTCTGTATTGAGTCGAACACTCGTATGTGTCATTCCTTTGGTACTCGTCTGTATATCCTTTCGATACTCGTCTATATTGAGTTCAACACTCGTCTGTGTCATTCCTTTGGTACTCGTCAGTATCTTCTTCCGATACCCGTCCGTATTGTTCCAAACGCTCGTCTGTGTTATTCTTTTAACACTCGTTTGTGTCATTCCTTTGGTACTCGTTTGTATTTTCTTTCGATACTCGTCTGTATTGTTCCAAACACTCGTCTGTGTTATTCCTTCGATACTCGTCTGTATCTTCTTTCGATACTCGTCTATATTGAGTTCAACACTCGTCTGTGTTATTCCTTGATGCTCGTCTGTATCTTCTTTCGATACTCGTCTGTATTGAGTCCAACACTCGTTTGTGTTATTCCTTGATGCTCGTCAGTATCTCCTTTCGATACTCGTCTGTATTGATTCAACACTCGTCTGTGTTATTCTTTGATGCTCGTCGGTGTCCTCCTTCGATACTCGTCTGTATTGAGTCAAACACTCATCTATGTTATTCTTTGATGCTCGTCTGTATCTTCTTTCGATACTCGTCTGTGTTGATTCAGCACTCGTTTGTGTTATTCTTTAATGATCGTCTGTATCTTCTCTCGATACTCGTCTGTATTAAAACATTCGTCTATGTTACCTTATATTTCTGTCAAATCTATTTCTTTCCCAATCACTTTCATGTAACAATCGCTTCCTTTGAGAACCTTGTATTGGCACCTTGGCCACGTTACAAGCTATCACCATTCAACCATAATTCTTCACTGTATACTCATCCAGAAAAAAAAACAAAATTCTTTTTCCCCAGCAGATATCAAAACAAAAATAAGGGTAACACTCGCACCATCTCCAATTCAGGACAAATTTCTGGTCTTGGTATTTAATCTTCTTCTACCTCGAATGTTCGAAAGACCGACGTCAATCTCGCCTTCAGGTTTAAGACGATTAAATAGGGGCAGCTGTCATACCCCAAATTTGTCCTACCCCTTTACATTTATCTGGCTTATGGCTTTTGAATCACATGCATACCTCCATTAGGACATTAACATAACTTTGCATTCATTCATTAAATAAAACATCTAAAAAGCACGGTATCAATGTTCAGGGGATAAGCTAAAGTATCTTATGGTTGAGAATTTCTAACTGCCACCATTTGGTCTTCTTTGAGTATTGGATCATGGAATCAAGGTTTCTCATCTTGTATGTTTGAGTTTGTTAGTATTCGTCAATCGGAGGTCATTTTCTAAAGGTCCCATGTCAAGGCTTTTTTGGGTTAACGTGGATCAAAAGATGGAAGCCAAGTTTTTATTGGGATTGAGGATGCAAGTTGGTTTTCATGGAGAATTAAGGAATATTCATTCAAGTGATGATTTAAATTCCAAATGCCTTATTGTTCAAGACTGGATCAAAATTGTCCATAACCAATCCAAGATAATTTCAAATTAATTCCTACATTTAACAACATTCAAGAGCTCCCGAAAGGACATTTTTCCACTACAGGCACTTATAAATCCATACATCATTTCAACTTACCCGCAACAAGGAAAATACACAAGGAATTTACAAAAAAACACATACAGCCATTACCAATCCCCATTACAAAACATTCAATACAATTTCTCATCACACTCTGTACATGTTCACCATTTACTTTGTCCCTTCTAGACTTATCTTCTTCCAATCTCCAAGAGTTCATCACCTATAAAAGGGTTGCTTCCATCATGGATGAATCACCCTGCTGCTACATACTGAATAACAACCCATATACCTACATTCCTACAGCCCTGCAGTTCAAAGCATATCACAAATTATCAGCATTTACCATAAACAGATCCATACCAAAACCATACCAGTTCTAAGCCATATCAAAGTTAAGACATGTTCACAAATGCAATACAAGTTCTATTCATTCCGCTTCAAGACAGTTTGCACTTAAGTGTCAAATTCGTGCACAAGTTCAAAGATTAATACTCACCACATGTCAAAACTTCACCAATGCCAGGTCTGCGATCAAGGGAAACATTCCGTCATAAAAGGAAACCACAGTTCAGCCTACATCAGTCCAAAAGAAGCTTACCAGGGACGATTCATGAAAACCGAGCATGTTGAAGTTACTCCGGTGGTGCAAGTCAGTTGGTATCGGCCATCTTCAAATAAGAGAGTTCTGATCTAAAATTCTCGCAACAAACTGAAACTTTGCTCCCACTGTTTCAACACCAATCAACATTCAATTCATGCCATCTACTACAAAAGAAGAAAAACAAGATCAAACAGACATTAGCCATACCAGTGCAAACTATCATAGCAAATTCACATTGAGATATGTTCATGTTTTGTACTAACAGGTTCAAAGAAACAGAGCTAACCATTTCGATATGAATTTCAGCCACATAAAATACACACTTCAGAGCCAATGTCACTTCAACCTATCAGTTCAACTCAAGTCATCATATCCCACATCCACCCGAGGAAAAGACCTGCGTATTATGAACATACATAAGTCAGCCCACCATACCTTCATAGTTCAAAACTAACAAACAGTGTCCATCCTCTAACTGAATTTCAAACTAACTTTGAAACAATCCTAACAGAAAAAACTAACTGTAACCAACTTAACAACCTAACTGTCCTATAACAACCTCATAACTGAATTTAACTAACTTCACTCACTGAGTTGGGCTGAGTCAACAAACTGAGTCAAACCTAACCGAATCCGAGCCTGTCAATAACTAACTCCGACCCTGACTCCAGACCAAGCTCTATCCGAACCTCACTCTCTCTGCAACTTATATAAACTACTTCCCTCCATAATTCAAACTTCACGCCATTTTTCACCCCATCTTCTCCACCAATTCCTCACCCTTCTCCATCTTCAATCTCTCTCCATAATCATCACACACGCCACTTTTTCCTCCACACACACCGTTTCACAGATTCTTCTTCATCACTCCCTCACACTCTCTGCAATTCATCACCAACCTCACCTCAATTTTATTATCCCTCGCCTCACCATGCACACGCTCCAAGAGCTATTGAAGTTCACCATTAGAACTTCAATAAGCTTGTGCTGAACCTCCACCCCTCACTACATCAACAACAGTACAGAGCTCTCAAAAACCAAAGCAATTCAGGGAAGAAAGAGTAGAAGAAGAGTGTGTATCTGAGAAAAACGAAGAATTTCGGAGGTACCTGAAAACCTCCCATAGGAGCTGCCGTATCGCCGCCGCTGAGATAGACGAAGATTCTCTGTTCGTCCTTGAAGAGCTCGACGGTGCTCTTGATTTTCCGAGTCATAATCTCTTACTAATTGCTCGAATCCAGGTTCCATTTCGATTTAAGTTTGATTTTGAATCTTCAAAGGTTTTGTGATTTAGATTTAGAAATAAGAGGTTGGAGTCTAAGATGAGAGGAGAGAGAGAAGGACGCTTTCGGTTCGATCCACGGCGGTGCGGTGAATCTTGATCGGAAGTAAGGAAAGACGCCGCCGCCGAGTTGAGAGAGAGGAACAAAGGAGTCTAAGAGAAGATGAAGGGTCGTAATTCACGAACCCCAAATCCCCATTTTGATTAATCCTTTTTTCCTTATTTTATTAAAAATCTGATATAAAATTTGTATAGAATAATAAGCTGGATCAAACAAGTCTGGGCCGAATGCACCTCCCCCATAAGGCCCATCATGCACCATCCTTGAACTCTTGGGCCATTACTGTTGTTGCACCTCTCCTAGGCCCGTATACCTTTTTGGCTGAATGTTGATGGTTACAAAAATGCTACCTAGAACACAACCATGGGCCCTGTGCCCTATGCTTTCCATACACTCTATTTTCAGTTTAGCACCCCCCTGACTCCATTAATTTGATAGATTTTAGATTCTTTTTTACTTAATTTTTCTACTTTCTTTTAGGTTCTAAAAAACAATAAAACCATTAAAGTTTTGTTAGATTTTTAGGTGATTGTGAGCATAAAAAACTCATAAAAATAATAGTATTTTTAGGTTAATTTTGCACTAATGCTTGAATCGTTTCCTTTATGTTTTTGTACCATTTCCATGTTATTGTTCGTATAATTGTTGTGTGATTTTGTTGCTAGCTTTTGACCATATATTTGGCCTATTTTGTTAATACCATTTTAACGCTCCTTTTAGAATTTAGTCACCATGTTAACATTAGGATTTAGACAAAAACAACAATAATTCTAGGCTTAGAAATTAGGCTAGTCTCCCCCTTTCTTTCATTCTTTTTCTTTTACAACACTAAAACATTTAATAAATATCAAAATAAAATCCCTTTAAAAGATACCAAGAAAACACTTAAAAAACATTAATAAATAAGTGAAAACAATAAAAAAGAACGGAAACTCTCGTCCCTCTTGTTTAAGGGGATCACTTGAGTGGAAGTTCCTAACCCTAAAAAACACAAACAAAGAGTCGATCGAACCTCGCTTGTTTAAGGGAGTAACTCGAGACGCTCGACAAATATCCTCTCTTCTCTCTCTTGCCTCGTATGGCATTCTTAAGGTGTGGTGTCGTTTTCTTTTACCTCCCCGTTTCACTTGGGAGGACGGCACGCTAGACCCTTCACGCGAAATTTGGAAGGAGAATGCGCCCGTGGCGGGATGAATTTTATTTCAGTTCTTCCTACGATATCACACGAACTTTCTTATTTGTCCTACGAGTAGGAAAGGGGAAAAAAGATCTCAACTAAACCCTAGGAGTTTGCTAAGTGTGGGGATTTCACCTAGACTAGAAATTCTGGAGTCCGGGAGGTCGGTTATACATAGGGAAGTGTTTAAACACCCTACATATCTGTAGTACTCTACAGGAACCTTCTCTGTGTCATTGTGATTGTGTTTGCTGCTAATGATTGGGAAAGTTTCTCCTTTGTGTTAGGAGAAGGAATTGATTTGATTTGAAAAGACAGACAGACAGACAGACTGACTATTTTTGGTATTTTATTAGCTCGCTGAGATTCCTTGTGAACCTCATGCCTACATATCCCTAGTGGAAGTCAGAGCTTAATGTAGTTCGGGGAACTAACTAGGGAAATTACTGTTTTTTGGTGCCTTGCTTGAAGCTCAAGGTTGAAGCTTGGAATTAAATCTCTGTTTACAGTAAAGAGACATGAAATCATCTCTACAGAGAGGTATTTGTACTATTCTACCACAAACATTTTGAAAGAGTGACAGAATAACTGAATTCATTTCATTCAAGAGGGGGACCTTACTTGTGTGTGCAAGTATGCCAGTCAGATGCCTCTTAAATGAAAGAAAGATGCTCGTCCAAATTAGGGAAAGTGTACAAGTCTGAGGATGTGCCAGAGCATGTCTTTCAGAGTCCTAAATGGGAGACTTTGATTGAAATTGAAATTGAAATGTTTGTTTGTTTGAATGTGGTAGAGTAGTAAAAATATCTCTCTATAGAGATAAGCTATGTCTATCTACTTTATAAAAGATTTGAATTTAGCTGGCTTGTATGAGGCCCAAGCTTGAGGCTTTTTGATTGATTAATTAATATTATTGACTCTGGGAGATGACTCCATTGAAGATTAATTACAGGGTATTTTAGTGTTCTGTACAAAGCCCAGAATTGAGGCTGACTCTACTTAGGGAGACTCTATTTGTGTGCCTTGTACAAAGCCCAAGGTTGTGGCTGACTGTTGAGGATAATTGAATGAATGACTCTATTTTGTGTGCCTTGTACAAAGCCCAAGGTTGTGGCTGACTCTAGCTAGGGAAAACATTATTTTCTGCCTTGTACAAAGCCCAAGGTTGTGGCAGACTCTTAAATAAACTGAGTATGGATGACTCTATGGGGAAAAGATCCTGGGTGTTAGGAATCTTTGACACATGAAAATATGATTTATCTGCCTTGTACAAAGCCCAAGGTTGTGGCTACTGAATGATGAAGAACTCACTGGGGAGACTCTATTATCTGCCTTGTATAATGCCCAAGGTTGAGGCTGACTCTTGACAGGGGAGTTTTATTGTTTGGGTGCCTTGTATGAAGCCCAAGGTTGAGGCTAACTGTTTTTGTTGGTTTTGACTCTACTGAGGAGGTTTTATTTATTAAAAGACTGTTTTTCTTTGGAAGCTAACCCTTTCCAGGGATTTTGACTCAGCTGGAGAATTTGTCTGTTAAAAGACTGACTTTATCATGTTTTTGGAGGCTGACCCTTTCCAGGGGTTTTGACTCTTTTGGGGAAATTATCTCCTAAGAGAAATGAATCTTTATTTTTTGACATTTTTATTAATTGACTTTGGAGGCTAACCCTTTCCAGGGATTTTGACATGATAGATTGATTTTAATTGACTTTGGAGGCTAACCCTTTCCAGGGGTTTTATTGAAAATGAAGGAATGTGTGGAAGCTAACCCTTTCCAGGGATTTTGTTTTAGACAGATGTTGGAGGCTAACCCTTTCCAGGGGATTTTGTTAAATGAATGGCAGAAAGATTATCTAGTGGAGACTTCTTGTTTAAAGCCCAAGATGAAGGCTGACTCAATGCTGAGGATGATCAAACATGGATCCTAGACTCTGCTAAGGAAGATTGATGAAGATAAGGGTGACAGAGACTATCCATGTCTCTCATTCCAAAAGGGTGTACTCAATGCAAAATTGAGACAAACTTAGCTTGTTTAAAGTCTGGTTTAAATTGGAAGAAACTCACCAGGGTAGGCTAAAAGGTGGCTAAAGACCTGTTCCTATGTTTATAAGAAACCTGATGGGTCCTTGTATACAAGCTCAAGAGGAAGCTGGAAATGCTTTTAAGAAGCCTGTGGGTCCTTGTACAAAGCCCAAGAGGAGGCTAATCGAGGGTCCTTGTTATAGCACAAGAGAAAGCTATGTAGTTTTGAACTTATTTTGGCTCTAAGCAAATGGGTAAGAGGTTTCACCGGGAATAATTCCTCTTTGGGTGGATGTGTCCTATTTATTTGGATTCTAAGGTTTTTGCCAAGATGTTTCACCGTGAATAATTCATCTTGGGGGTTTGAACTACAGATCTCTAATTAGGAAAGAGCCTTCACCGGGAAGACATTCTCAATCCTAGGCCATATTCCTATAATATATATATAGTTTAACTGTCCTAAGGTTTATACTCAAACGTAGTTCTAAACTAATATATGCACAGTTTATATTTGACAGTAATTTAAATAAAGACTGTAAATTGAAAGCTTGTAAAGCCTAACCTGGATGGAGTGGAGGCCTTTGAAGAAGTATGTACAGAGCCTCAACAGTATTTTTGTTGTTTTGTTGATAACAGTTGAATATATATATGATAAAAAGTTAATGGTTTTTGAAGACAGAAGAAGTGAAGATGGACAAAGGTCACATAGGTATCTGAAGAGTTTCACCGGGAATAATGCCCTTCAAATACCAGAAGAATGTTTTGAAAACAGAAAGAAGATTTTGAAAATACAGTTTTGAAAACAAGCTAAGAAGAGAAGGTTTTTGGGACTTACACTCTATTAGAGGCCCAGTACTTTACAGTACTGGTGTAAAAGCAATTGAAAATGATTTTTGAATGATACCAGGTTTTGTTGTTTGAAAACCCTAATCATTTGATTTATTTGGAGATTGAAAACAGTTTTGAGAATTGACAAAAGTCAACTTAATTAAAGTAAAAATAAAGATTTTTTACTTAATTAAGACCTAAACAATTAGGGTTTTATCATAAACTTTATTTACAAAATGATTTAGGTTAAAACAAAGTGAAAATATGTATTAAAGTATTTAAGAAAACACCTAAAACATACTATTTTAAACCTAATAAAAATACATGAAATAAATAATATTTTTATGATTTTTTTGATTATTCACAAAATATATACATTAAATGACAAGTGTGTGAAAAATGAAGTAAAAATGGATTTATTTGATAAGTTAAATGATTGTGTGAAGTTGATAAAAAAAAGGAAGAAAAATAGTAGTAAAAATATGGTTTGGTCTCACCAAGGGTTGAACTCACGCCCTCTTGGTTACCAAACAAAACAAATACCAACTGGGCCACGCGCGTGGCCTGTTTAAGGAAAGAGCCCATATGATTATATGTGAAAGCAAGACATTAAATGAGTTGAAAAAAATAAAATGAACAAAAGGTCTGAGGGGGGGATCGAACCCCAGACCTAAGGCATGAGAAAGTGAGAGGCGCTTGTAACCAAGTGAGCTGAACGTTTTAGTCGTTCAAAACACGCTTCCAATTGATTATATTTTAAACTTGCTTCTGAGAATTCAAAAAAACGCGCGCAAAGCAACTTCATCTTCAACCTCACGATTTCAATTTCTGGAAATCCTATCTCCCTCAATTCTCAACCAAATTCAAAGATGTAAGGATGGATTTTGCTCGTTTTTGGACGAGGATTATGATGGTGTCCTTTAATTTCATTTATTCTAAGTGTAACATAAAATTCGCAAGCATGAACACTAAGAACCCTAAAACTGAATTTAAACATGAAATGCTATATATGTATGTTTTGATGCAATTGATTGAGGGCTAATGATCTATGAAGGTGCAGAAACCAACTGGTAACTTCATTTTTAATTTATCATGCGTGAACCATAGAGTTTGAAGTCTTGGAAACTTACCTGAAAAATGAAGATCTGGCTCTGATCAAAGTGTGTTGCAGAGTTGTTGCAACGATCCAAATAGCTTCAGTGACCCTCCTGGAAGGTGTTGAGATGCTTAGCTTGGACTGAAAGTACCCAGAACCTCTTGCTCGACCCCAACTGCAACAGCTCCAAGTGAGAGGTGCAGATGATGATTCCTCACTCCCAGAAGTGTTTCAGAGGTTTGGATCACCTCTAAATGACTCCCCTAATGTGTTTGAATACTTAATTCCAAGGGAAGAGCTTTGGTTTGAAGAATCCGAGTCTTCTTGCCAAAGAACCTTTGAAAACCTTAAGTATGGAGAAAGAAGAGAGAAAGCAAGAATTCTGTTGCTTTGGTGTGTTTTTGAATGAGGAATGCATCTGTATTTATAGGCAAATGGATCAGTATAGCTGCAGAGGAGTGAGCTTCCTTAGTGAAGTTGATTTGCTTTCTTAGCCATGAAGGAAGTTTGCAAGTATCTCTTATGCAATGATGAGAATTTTGATTCCATTTGATCAATCCCCTAGCCCTCGATTTTGTTTAATCTTAGGGGACAATTCTGAGCCAGAAATGAACTCTAATTGGTTGGTGAGAAGATTCCTTGGGTGATTCATCAATTTGCCATAAATTCACAAATGTAATCATTACATAATCACATGTTCTTGTTTTTAGAATCTTCTTCAATTCTTATGGCATGGTGAAAATGAATGCATGGCATGGTTTCAGATGTGTTATGGGTCGTGTAGCATCCATAAGAGAGGTTATTTGCACAAAATTTGCAAAGTCCAAAAGTGTCCATGACCTATAATTTTACTTCATGAGGCCAACTTTGAACAAGCATAACTCTTAGCTCAAATTGAATTTGGAGAAGGTTGAACACAATTTGGAAAGCCCTAAACATCTACTTTAAATCATTAGTTTATGTCTTCTTCAGAATCATTTGGGAAATTTGTGAAAAATGAGCCCAAAGTTGGATGAAAACTAGGTTAAAACACTTAGAAAAATTTCTAAGTGTTTATGACCTAAACTTCAAAATTTCCAAAACTTCATAAATGGTTGATCTTTTGAAAAAAGTTCCTTTGTAAGATGTTGTTTTATTTTGCAAGATCTACAACTTTCATGTTGGAAGTTTTTTGAGTTGTGTAGGTGAGATTTTGAGTTCTCACCATGCCTTCAAAAACCCTAATTCCCGACTTTTCGCTCCTTGATGAATTTCTTTGAATTTCTTTGGTCAAATGACTTTGACATCCATATATTGATGATATTGATCTTTGAAAGTCATTTTTTGACCAAAAACCTTAAAAGTCAATGATGATCCTTCACAGTTGACTTTTTCCTGACAAAGTGAATTTTTGGGCTTTTGTGTAGAAACAAGATCTTTTCCTCAAATGAATGATGTAAATGGATTATATTGAGGTAGTAGAGATTCTTGAATCATGTCTTGAGTTTTGGATTCATGCCCTGATTAAAAGTCAACTCTCTTGGTGAATTAGGTCAAAAACCCTAATTGTCGACCAGAGGACAATGATGACTGTAGACTTTGAACTGAGATGTAATGTCCAGTGGATCTTGTCATATGAGTTATTTGAAGATGATTGATGTCTTTGAATGGTTCCCTGGGGCTTTTTAAGGTTTCCCAAAAGTGATCCCTGATTTTAGTCCTTGATAGGCTCCAAACCCTAGTCTGTTGATCTGAGTAATCCTGTGCTTAGATGACTGGGTGTATTAATCAATCATAGGTGTAATAATGAGGTTTTTGAGTCTTATGATTGTATTAGAGACTAATCCCTCTATTGATTGATCCTTTGCCTGAGTTTTCTTGTCTTTGAATACCCTCGATTGAATGTCAGGCTGCTCTGGGTACTTGCTTTGACTTGATGAAAATCCTGAAGATATGTCATCTCAGGGGGGTCAAAAATTAGGGTATGACAGATGCCCCTATTTAAGTTTCTTTTAACTGGAGGGAGAGAGATTGAGATCTCGATCTCTCCTGCGTAAAAGAGACTTAAATATCAAAGAATGCCCGAATTTTGGGCGCTCCTGAGATGTTGTAATTGATAAAATCTTTGCATGATTTGATCCCTTTGTCGCACTTGGCGGGGAATGAGGAGACAAACTCCTGCAGAAATACTTGATGTGGATTCTGGTGAATGGATGGCAATGTAGAATGCGCAATCCATCTTCTTTAACTAAGTGTTGATACTTAGAAAAAGGTAAACAACCTCCTCTCGTTCCGGATGTCCAAATCTCGAAACTGGTCTTAGTTGCGTTTGGACAATATCTCAGATAAAGAGAAAATTTCCAAAGGTTTGTTTCCTCGTCAAACTTCTTATCAGCGCTTGGAGATAAGATGCCATTTGACGGCTGTAAAGAAACTTCAAAGGTTTGTTTCCTCATCAAACTTCTCATCAGCACTTGGAGATGAGATACCATTTGACGGTAATAAAGAAACTTCAAAGGTTTGTTTCCTCGTCAAACTTCTTACCAGCGCTTGGAGGTAAGATGCCATTTGACGGTTGTAAAGAAACTTCAAAGGTTTGTTTCCTCGTCAAACTTCTTACCAGCGCTTGGAGGTAAGATGCCATTTGACGGCTGTAAAGAAACTTCACCATCTTCCCTTTTGACTTGACGTCTTTGAAAGAATGTCATATGGCCTCATGATCTTTTGAGGGGCTAATGACTTTGTTTGAAGGCGGACGAACTGTTTTCGGGGTGAAAACTGCCATTCGTCAATTGATGCCTGGGGAATCAACGAACTGTTTTCCTAAGAGGAAAACTGCCATTCATCGACTCTGTGGGGAATTAAACATCCCAGAAACAGACAAACTGTTCGAAGAAACTGCCATTTGTCGATCTCTTAAGTATTTAACAGACAAACTGTCTTTTCTTGGGAAAAGACTGCCATTTGCCAATTGCTAGGGGAGCAAACTGTCTTCTACTGGGAGAGACTGCCATTTGTCGACCCTGTCATGAAAGAAAGTGAGCAAACTGTCTTCTGCTGAAAGAGACTGCCATTTGCTGACTTTGTTATGATAGAAAGTGAGCAAACTGTCTTCTGCTGAAAGAGACTGCCATTTGCTGACTTTGTTGGGGAATCTGGACTATCTTCTGGACGAAGACTATCATTCACTGACTCCGCTGGGGATCGTGAACTATCTTCCTGGATGAAGACTACCATTCACTGACTCCGCTGGGGAATCATTTGTCGATCTGCTGGGAGATTCCAAATTTTTCTTTGACAAGAAGTGGCACCTCTTGATCCTGCTGGGGAAATACCAAACTTGGGGAGATCCTTGTGTATGAACTGTTGTCTCGAAGGAAAAATTTTCTCCGGAACTTGCAGGGGAAACTTGAGTTCATGCCTCAATGACTTAGGCATTCACATGATCAAAGCCTGACTCGACTATGCAGTTATGATGTAATGTATGCATGAATATTATGACAATGATAAAATGTAAAGTGAATGTGAATAGAATTGTCGCAGATGTAAAATCCTATGATACGACTGAAATTCTTGTGGATCAAAAGATGTCCTCTTCTTGTAGTTCGAACTCTGTTTGGAATATCTGGCTATCAGTTGTCCGCTGTCCGAAGTAAGTAATATGAATTGAAGTAAAGATCCGTCATCGGGAGATGTTCGCAAAGCGACCTCATGGGGAAATATTGGTTCCCGGAGTCTCAACCGTTCTCGGAGCAACTATTTGCATTCTTCCTATTGTTTGTAAACCTTAGAAAGAAATTTCACCTTTATTTTTGCAAGTAAATTCATTTTTATTTTATGAAAACATTTGTTTCAAGAAAATGAGTGTTTAAACCTAAAATGCATTTCAAGAAACTGAATAAGACTAGATTGCAAAGGAAAAGCACAAGGCTCAAATTATTATATATGGAATGGTAACCAGCCAAATGCTTGATTCCATGGAGTATTTACAAAGTTGGAAATTGGTAATTTTCGGGAAAAGGGCTACGATGAAACGTGACGACCGTTATCTTTCCCTTCCACTCCGAGTTGCGCTGTATTCGTGCTTCGTAGAAGATGACCTGCTGATGATGAATACTCCGCTATGGATTTTGAATGATCAAGTTTGTCCTGAACACAGTTACTTGCCATATATCCCTAACTTTTGCGTAAACTACCCCTTTCGGGTTTTAAGTTTACCGGGATTGATTATTTATTTTTTATGTCTCTAACTTTTGCCTGAATCGCCCTTTCGGGTTTTCGATTCACCGAGACGCTCTTTTTTGCCTAAGCCGCTCTTTGCGAGTTTTCAACTTAGCGAGCTGTTCTTTTTGTTTATTTAGGCGAAGTATTTCTTGACTGCGTCGACGTTCACAGGACGGGTGAATTCTTCTCCATCCATAGTCGTGAGTATTAAGGCTCCTCCTGAGAAAGCTCTCTTGACCACGTAGGGGCCGTCATAATTGGGAGTCCATTTCCCTCTCGAATCTGTGAGAAAAGATTGAATCTTTTTGAGTACAAGGTCGCCTTCTTTGATTGTGCGAGGTCGAACCTTTTTGTCGAAAGCTTTCTTCATTCTTTGTTGATATAGCTGTCCGTGGCATAAAGCTGTCATGCGCTTTTCTTCGATTAAGTCCAATTCATCGAATCTGCTTTGACACCACTCGGCTTCCGTTAATTTTGCCTCCATCAAAACTCTCATTGATGGAATCTCAACCTCTATAGGTAGGACTGCCTCCATGCCATATACAAGGGAGAAAGGAGTTGCTCCAATCGAAGTACGTACTGATGTACGGTAACCATGAAGAGCATACGGGAGCATTTCATGCCAATCTTTGTAAGTGATGACCATCTTCTGAATGATTTTCTTGATGTTTTTGTTAGCTGCTTCTACAGCTCCATTCATCTTTGGTCTGTAAGGAGATGAGTTGTGATGTTCGATCTTGAATTCTTCACAAAGCTCCTTCATCATTTTGTTATTCAAATTTGACCCATTGTCAGTGATTATCTTGCTAGGAATGCCGTAGCGACAGATGATGTGATTCTTGATAAACCTGACGACAACTTGTCTTGTAACGTTTGCATATGAAGCTGCTTCAACCCATTTGGTGAAATAGTCTATAGCTCTTTGATATGTTGCCCCTGCGTTCTTTAGTCCAAAAGGCATAACACGATAGCAGAACGTGCCCCAGGGGGTGATGAAAGCTGTTTTTTCCATGTCTTCAGGTGCCATTTTGATTTGGTTGTATCCTGAAAATCCGTCCATGAATGAGAAAACTTTGGATTTTGCTGTACTGTCTACCAACATATCAATATGTGGTAAAGGAAAATCATCCTTAGGGCTAGCTTTGTTCAAATCTCTGTAGTCGATGCACATGCGGACTTTTCCGTCTTTCTTAGGAACGGGAACAATATTAGCTAACCACTGAGGGTATTCTGAAGTGACGAGGAAACCTGCGTTGATCTGCTTTTGAACTTCCTCTTTGATTTTCATGGCCATCTCCGGATGAGTTCTTCTTAATTTTTGCTTGACCGGAGGGCATTCTGCTTTTAATGGCAAGTGATGCTCCACTATACTGGTATCCAACCCTGGCATATCTTGATAAGACCAAGCGAAGACATCTGAGAATTCTTTGAGTAGCTGTATCAAACTCTCTCTGATCTCTGAACTGAGCGAAACTCCAATCTTAACCTCTTTTCTGTTTCCATCGGAACCAAGGTTAATGATCTCTAGAGGCTCATTGTATGGCTTAATGGCCTCTTCCTTTTGTTGAAGCAGCCGTGAAATTTCCTTTGATATTTCTTCGTCTTCTTCTTCCTCTGCCTCGAATACAGGAAACTCAAAGCTTGGAGAAGTCATACGGTCGCACGTTTCAACGGGGTATTTTATGATTAATCTGCATATGTGTGATAAGTTTTATTTAGACAACGAGGGAAGACTCGGTGTATGCAGTTAATGGAATATTTGATGTTTTTTTTAAGGGTGTTTTTTAGGATTACCAATTTCCGAAAAAAGAAAAGGGAAAACTAAACGAAGGAACAGAATGACATTTTTATTTATGGACAGTCATTTCTTGAAACAAAGACCCTATAAAACAAAACTCTATTGCTTTGGGCGAAGCAAAGAGGGACATTTAACTAAGAAATAGTAAAATGCAAAGCCCTATGAAACATCTCTTCACCCTGGGCTATGGTGAGAGGACAAAATAACGGTGAAAGTTCCTACTTAGGAGTGCGAACAACAGTTGAAACTTCAACAGCTGTCCAGTAGTGGCGAACCCCATTGTGCACTAAGTAATCTGGAACCTTAGGCTTAAGCTGGCCTGTGGTAGGTCTTGATTTACCAACCACTGTCTTTGCAACACTCAGACGATCTTCTTCTAATTCAGCAGACTGAGCGGTGTGAGCATACCCATTTCCAAGTGGAGTATGTCGGTTTTTCTTTTGAGGAAACTTCCAATCTTCTGAATGGAGAGACTCGTTGTCGGAGACACTTTCGAGATCGTCCTCTTCTGTATTTTGGTCTTGCTCTTCTCCCAAGATGGCATTGACTAGATATGTGAACTCTAGATCCGTAGCCTCGGAAGGTGACTTGGGGATATAATCCTCAATGATGACTTCACCAGATGCTGATGATGAATAGCAAGGGTTATACATCTCTTTTGGCTGAGAGAGGTACTCAAAATCACTGTTCCATCCAGTTGGAACAATATCTTCAAGAGAGATTCTTGAACTTTCAGGAGCGGAGTATTTTACCATGTAGTCGAATTTTCCGCTTGGTTCTCCTAATGTATCCCAAGTCTCTTCGGGGATAGGAGGAACTTCTTCTGATGAACCATGACTTCTGGTGGTGAAGTTGTTAGTAACTTCATCACTGCTTGGTTGAGTCTTACTTTCAGATCCTTTAGTCGGATAACAGTAAGGTGATTCAGACTCTGGTAGGGAGATGTATCCTGCTCTGTTAAGATAGGATAACCATTCCTCTTCATCGGTGTTTTCCGTACCGATGGTATTGACTGTTTGTTGAACCGGTTGAAGAAAACCTCCACTGCAGAAAGTTTCTTGAATAGGGAGAACTACCTCAATCCCTGGGATAGCTTTTGATGATGTCGGAAAGAATCCAATTCCTGTTCTGTTCTTGTTGTTGGTAGGAATATTAATGTGACCCCAACCACTGGTAGTGCCATCCTTCACAACTTGGATTGCATCTTTGTATGAAGAGATAGACGCTGCTTTCTCCTTTCCTTTGTCTAAGGAAAGTGCTTGGAATTTAGTTCCAACAACTTCTTTTGGTTCTATGTCGGAGAATGATGACAGGTTGCTGACGATCAGAGCTCGTTCTCCATATACGGTTACCAATTTGTCATTTCTTATGAACTTCAGTTTCTGATGAAGTGTTGAAGTAATTGCCCCAGCCTCATGAATCCATGGGCGACCTAGCAAACAACTGTATTGCGCTGGGATATCCATAACTTGGAAAGTGATTTTGAACGTCTGAGGTCCAATAGTTATGGGAAGATCCACTTCTCCGAAAACTGATTTTCTTGATCCATCAAATGCTTTGACGATGACATGACTTTTTCTTAGAGGGTAATCTTCGAAAGATAATCTTGACAATGTTGATTTAGGCATGACGTTGAGAGAGGATCCATTGTCTATTAGGACTCCTGTGAGTGTATCACCCATGCAGCCAACTGAGATGTGAAGTGGAAGATTGTGGTCCACTCCTTCTTCAGGAAGATCTTCGTCACAGAAACTTAGGTTAGTTCCCGCAGAGATGTTGGCAATGATGTTGTTGAATTGACTTATAGTAACACTTGGTTCTACGAAAGCTTGTTCCAAAACTTTCTGTAGAGCTTCCCTATGAGCTTCAGAACTCAATAGCAGGGAAAGAACAGAAATCCTAGACGGAGTATGTAGTAATTGATCTACAATGTTGTATTCACTCCTCTGGATTAACTTCAAGATCTCATCATTTTCTTTCGCTTGAACAGCATTGGTCGGATGATTGTCTTGCCTATGTGGTACTTCCTCCGAAGGTTTCTCCACATTTTCCGTTGTTCTGTTGAAGACTCGTCCACTTCTGGTGACTCGACTAACATCAGCAATGTTGACAACAGACGGTAATGGTATTTCCTTACCATTTTCAATGAATGTAGCGTTGTACTTGTATGGTATAGCCTTGTCAGACTCATACGGTACAGGACCTGGTAAGTAGATGACTAACGGTGCAACTGCTGTCTTCCTGCTATCATACTTAACTTGCACAGGTTCAACTTGATTAATTTGAGGAGATACGGTAAAGACTTCATCATCTTCTCTGTTGGCAAGAACAGTAATGGTATTGTCATCCATCAGCTTTTGAATGTCGTTGCGAACACGCAAACATCCTCGTGAATTTCTTCGACAGATTTCGCATCTACTGTAAGCGTGGAAATCTGTTCCAAAGTAGGCAAATCCATTTAAAGTTTTATGGAACCTGACTACCGATCCTTCAAGGTCTTCAACTTTGTAGATTTTGTATTCTCCTGGACATCCTTGAACCATGTTGATGTCATGTTCAGTTCTGACTCGGATATGTTGGATCCATCCTAAGTCCATTTGTTCTTGTAATGCAGCTTGAACTATGGCACATCCTTGATTATTCTTTGGACAAATATCACATGTGAAGTAGTTGTGAGGTGGTACATGGCCGTACCCAGCTTGTCTAGCATGCATCTTGACAAGATTTTCCCCTATCTGACGAATGTCGTAGATTTGAATGACATTGGGGTGTTGATCTATCAGATTTACTGAAGCTTCTTTATGCTGCGGCAAAGGATTTGGTTGGACGTTTGGATTAGTATCTTTGAAGGATAGCATTCCGCTTTTCACTAATCGTTGGACGTCAATCTTGAAAGATAAACAGTTCTCAATATTGTGACCTGGTGCCCCCTGATGATAGGGACAAGATTGGTCAGCCTTATACCATGGTGAGGAACTGTTTGTAGGATTTGGAGGACTCCTCGTCTGAATGAGTCCTTTTGCCAGTAATGTTGGAAACAATTCTGCATACGGCATTGGTACGGGGTCAAAGGCAGGATACCTTGGAGCCCGATTGTTGTAATTTGGAGGTCGAACCTGTTGCTGAGGTTGCTGCGACCTTTGTTGAGTTTGTTGTTGCGAAACCTGAGGTTGATAAGCTGGCGCTGAGTTAACAACCGGAGTTATTGTTGCAACTTGAGGTTGGAATTTCTTCTTGATTTTGTGCAAGACATTGCTGACATCTTGATCCTTTTTCTTCTGGAAAGAACTTCCATACTTCCTTGGACCAACAGAAGATTCTGGTTCTTTGTTCAAGCGTCCTTCTCGAACTGCTTCTTCTAAACGCACACCCATGTTTACCATCTCGGTAAAGTCACTTGGTGCACTTGCAACCATTTGTCCGTAGTAAAATGGACTCAAAGTTTTGAGATAGATTTTTGTCATTTCTTTCTCTTCAAGTGGTGGACAAATTTGAGCAGCAACTTCACGCCATCTCTGAGCGTATTCCTTGAAGCTTTCTCTATCCTTTTGAGTCATGGCCCGGAGTTGATCTCTGTCGGGAGCCATATCCAGATTGTACTTATACTGTTTGACGAAGGCCTCTCCGAGGTCTCGAAAAGTACGAATCTCTGAACTGTCTAAGTTCATGTACCATTTGAGTGCAGCACCAGTCAGGCTGTCTTGAAAATAATGAATGAGCAATTGTTGATTATCAGTCTGAGTTGACATTCTTCGAGCGTACATTACGAGATGACTTTGTGGGCATGAATTCCCTTTGTACTTCTCGAATTCTGGTACTTTGAATTTGTGAGGAATCTTAACATTTGGAACCAGACAGAGGTCTGCAGCATTCTTTCCAAATAGATCTTGTCCTCGGAGAGTCTTGAGTTCCTTCTGCATTTGCAGAAACTGTTCTTGGAACTCGTCCAATCTTTCATACACGCCAGCATCCTCACTTGGAGCGTGATGATATACTTGTCCGCCCTGCGGGGGAAAAGTATGCATAATGGGCTGTGGAGAAGCCATGACAGCAGATCTCGGTATCTCAGCGTTCTGTTGTGCGAAACCCATTGCCGTTGCTCTTGGAACTTCAATTTCCAGAGGTTTGTAACCCTCCGGTGGACGCATATCCATGGTGACTTTTGGAGCTTCAGAAGCTGGAGGTATGTAACCTTCTGGAGTAAAGTTATACGGCATGCCCCAAGGTCGATCAGGCGGCATGGTATACTGAGGAATAGGAGTAGAAACAATCTCGAAAACCACAGTCCTTTGTGGTTCTTCTGGCGTTGGTCGATTCTGCGCAACTACCAGGGCTTCTACCATACTATTGAGCCTTTCAACAGTACCTTTGAGAGTATTAATCTCTTCTCTGAGTTCTTCATTCTCTTGCTCAAAGTCTTCCATTCTTTTCTTGCGACTTGAACGAGTGTTGTATGGATGAGACAGCTTGAAAGTCTTGGTTCACCTCCTTCTCCTCCTCTCTTTCTGGAGAAAGGAAAGTGACTATTAGATCCGCGACAATTCTCGTGTCAGTGCGTACGACTAAAGCGATGTATGATATGCAATTTAGTTATTATTTTTCAAGGAAACACCATAATTACGTTATGAAACATCAAACTTTTATTAATTAAGCGAAAACGCCGTTTTTACACACTTTGAAAATGGAAATACAGAGAAACTGAGAGAAAGGACTCTAAAACTTTGATGAAGAGCCGACTTCACGTTCTAACATCTTCTTCTGTTTCTTGAGCTGAGCGTTCTCTGACGTGAGCTGATCGATGATCCAGGAAGCAGGAGGGATATGATGAGAAAGTGACGTTTGTGTCACTTGTCGATCGAGCACTTCAAGTAACTCATCCTTCCTTCTTAGGATGTTTTGAATTTCAACATTTTCCGTGTTGACAATTCGATACTTGTTCCTCCAAGCATTCCTTTCTTGGCATACCTTGTTTAATGCCGCTTGCAGTTTTTCAACATCGGTGGAGAAAAGGTAAATTGGTTCCCTTAGGGGAATAGGTTCTTGATGTTGATATGGCATCCTGAGCTTGAATGCTCTGACGCGTACCCATTGAAGGTAAGGATCCAGGGAGATGCAAAGATGTTTTCCTAACAATCTTCTCCCTTTGCTGTGAACAAGACGCCAGGCTTGGACAATTTCCTTCTTCAGCATGTTGCCATGATCGTCGATGTTCTTGAAGAACAGACCCTCCAATTGGATGTTACTTGGAATGTTTTTCATGGGATAGCCGTATTGACGACGGGCTAAAGCTGGATTATAACTGATCCCTCCCTTAGTTCCAATAAGGGGTACGTTGGGGAAACTTCCGCAACTGAAGATGATCTTGGTTTCGTCGTTGTCAGGACTACACCAGTCAATGTCTGTATGAGTGAGAGACATGATTTTCTGTGACCAGTAAAGGCCATCCCTCATGTTCCAGAAAGTGCTAGACTTTGGTAGGTGCGAAACGAACCATTCGTATAACAGCGGTACGCAGCATGTGATTAATCCTCCTCGCTGCAGGTTTCTTGAATGCACAGAGTGATAAGCATCCGCAAGCAAGGTTGGAACTGGATTTCCAATTAAGAAGATCTTAATTGCGTTGATGTCGACGAAATCGTTAATGTTAGGGAACAAAAACAATCCGTAGATAAGCAAAGCCAAGACTTCCTCAAAAGCGCTCATATCTTGGATGCTGACGAAGTACCGAGCTTGATCAAACAGGAATTTGGAGGGCAATCCTTGAATTCCTCCTCTACTCACCATATGAGTTCTGATGTCGACTACGTTCAAAGGAGTAGTTGCAGCAATGATAATGTCGTCAGGATCCTTTTCCAAACCGGAGTACGGATCTTGCGCGTACACGGGTATTCCAATCAGACGAGAGTACTCCTCCAACGTAGGCATGAGCTGATAATCTGGAAAGGTGAAGCAGTGATACGTTGGATCGTAAAACTGTACCAAGGTGGGAAGGATCCCATCCACCATGTTGGTATTGAGCAAAGGCAGAAGTTTTCCATACTTCTCCTTGAAAGCCTGGGGGTTGACCACCAGTTTTCCGAGCTTTCCCAATTCCTCGACCTGGGGAATCTTGAAGGTGTATTTCCTAGCTCTCTTTCTTCCGTAATCCATGGTATAGATCCTTAAGTCCTTTCTCCGTTTCTCTCTTTCTATGAAGTTCAAAACGTTTGTTATTTAGTTTCCTTGAAAAACGACTCGAAAAAGACTCTTTTTGTTTTTAGTTGTTTATTAATGAATGATGCATGAATGCATGAATGCATACACAAGAGTTTTAAACAAACATGGCGTTGAAGGGTATAGTGGTCATGAAGTCCAAACGCAATCCCCGCCCCAATGGTAAACTAAGGATAAGGATTTTTGTACCTGTAGAACGGGTTCTAGGGGTCTCAGAGTTTTTGCTCAACCTTAAAGATACGTTGATTGGTATCTATAAGAGAGTTTTCTCTGAGTGTAGTATCTGCGTGACAATTACTTCCGTAATCACCGCTCTACGTCCTAAAAAAAGGCTTTAAGTGGGGTTAATGTGTTTCTAGGTCCTCCTGGTACAAATCAGTCTCGGAATGCAGTGGCGCAGTTAATCACAACCAGCCAGGCAAATCCCAAGAGTAGACTTGGAAACCAAGATTAGAGGGCCTTCACCGGGAAGACATCCTCCATCCTATCTTATGTTGCACTCAAATCCGGGTATAGGATTTCTCACCACAAGGGGGAATCAAGCCCTTTCCCGATACAGAATAAACAAAATAAACAAATATATATGCAACAAACACATGATATGACACAGAGGTTAGGCAGGACCTCTCTTGTTTGAGGGGGAATTTGGCATCCCTAATTCCTCATTGGGGCTGGACCAGCAACAGGTCAACCATTGGTTTGGATGAAAAACCAAGGTTTTGAACACTTATATCCCCAGCAGAGTCGCCATTTTTCTGTGGTGTCGTTTTCTTTTACCTCCCCGTTTCACTTGGGAGGACGGCACGCTAGACCCTTCACGCGAAATTTGGAAGGAGAATGCGCCCGTGGCGGGATGAATTTTATTTCAGTTCTTCCTACGATATCACACGAACTTTCTTATTTGTCCTACGAGTAGGAAAGGGGAAAAAAGATCTCAACTAAACCCTAGGAGTTTGCTAAGTGTGGGGATTTCACCTAGACTAGAAATTCTGGAGTCCGGGAGGTCGGTTATACATAGGGAAGTGTTTAAACACCCTACATATCTGTAGTACTCTACAGGAACCTTCTCTGTGTCATTGTGATTGTGTTTGCTGCTAATGATTGGGAAAGTTTCTCCTTTGTGTTAGGAGAAGGAATTGATTTGATTTGAAAAGACAGACAGACAGACAGACTGACTATTTTTGGTATTTTATTAGCTCGCTGAGATTCCTTGTGAACCTCATGCCTACATATCCCTAGTGGAAGTCAGAGCTTAATGTAGTTCGGGGAACTAACTAGGGAAATTACTGTTTTTTGGTGCCTTGCTTGAAGCTCAAGGTTGAAGCTTGGAATTAAATCTCTGTTTACAGTAAAGAGACATGAAATCATCTCTACAGAGAGGTATTTGTACTATTCTACCACAAACATTTTGAAAGAGTGACAGAATAACTGAATTCATTTCATTCAAGAGGGGGACCTTACTTGTGTGTGCAAGTATGCCAGTCAGATGCCTCTTAAATGAAAGAAAGATGCTCGTCCAAATTAGGGAAAGTGTACAAGTCTGGGGATGTGCCAGAGCATGTCTTTCAGAGTCCTAAATGGGAGACTTTGATTGAAATTGAAATTGAAATGTTTGTTTGTTTGAATGTGGTAGAGTAGTAAAAATATCTCTCTATAGAGATAAGCTATGTCTATCTACTTTATAAAAGATTTGAATTTAGCTGGCTTGTATGAGGCCCAAGCTTGAGGCTTTTTGATTGATTAATTAATATTATTGACTCTGGGAGATGACTCCATTGAGGATTAATTACAGGGTATTTTAGTGTTCTGTACAAAGCCCAGAATTGAGGCTGACTCTACTTAGGGAGACTCTATTTGTGTGCCTTGTACAAAGCCCAAGGTTGTGGCTGACTGTTGAGGATAATTGAATGAATGACTCTATTTTGTGTGCCTTGTACAAAGCCCAAGGTTGTGGCTGACTCTAGCTAGGGAAAACATTATTTTCTGCCTTGTACAAAGCCCAAGGTTGTGGCAGACTCTTAAATAAACTGAGTATGGATGACTCTATGGGGAAAAGATCCTGGGTGTTAGGAATCTTTGACACATGAAAATATGATTTATCTGCCTTGTACAAAGACAAGGTTGTGGCTACTGAATGATGAAGAACTCACTGGGGAGACTCTATTATCTGCCTTGTATAATGCCCAAGGTTGAGGCTGACTCTTGACAGGGGAGTTTTATTGTTTGGGTGCCTTGTATGAAGCCCAAGGTTGAGGCTAACTGTTTTTGTTGGTTTTGACTCTACTGAGGAGGTTTTATTTATTAAAAGACTGTTTTTCTTTGGAAGCTAACCCTTTCCAGGGATTTTGACTCAGCTGGAGAATTTGTCTGTTAAAAGACTGACTTTATCATGTTTTTGGAGGCTGACCCTTTCCAGGGGTTTTGACTCTTTTGGGGAAATTATCTCCTAAGAGAAATGAATCTTTATTTTTTGACATTTTTATTAATTGACTTTGGAGGCTAACCCTTTTCAGGGATTTTGACATGATAGATTGATTTTAATTGACTTTGGAGGCTAACCCTTTCCAGGGGTTTTATTGAAAATGAAGGAATGTGTGGAAGCTAACCCTTTCCAGGGATTTTGTTTTAGACAGATGTTGGAGGCTAACCCTTTCCAGGGGATTTTGTTAAATGAATGGCAGAAAGATTATCTAGTGGAGACTTCTTGTTTAAAGCCCAAGATGAAGGCTGACTCAATGCTGAGGATGATCAAACATGGATCCTAGACTCTGCTAAGGAAGATTGATGAAGATAAGGGTGACAGAGACTATCCATGTCTCTCATTCCAAAAGGGTGTACTCAATGCAAAATTGAGACAAACTTAGCTTGTTTAAAGTCAGGTTTAAATTGGAAGAAACTCACCAGGGTAGGCTAAAAGGTGGCTAAAGACCTGTTCCTATGTTTATAAGAAACCTGATGGGTCCTTGTATACAAGCTCAAGAGGAAGCTGGAAATGCTTTTAAGAAGCCTGTGGGTCCTTGTACAAAGCCCAAGAGGAGGCTAATCGAGGGTCCTTGTTATAGCACAAGAGAAAGCTATGTAGTTTTGAACTTATTTTGGCTCTAAGCAAATGGGTAAGAGGTTTCTCCGGGAATAATTCCTCTTTGGGTGGATGTGTCCTATTTATTTGGATTCTAAGGTTTTTGCCAAGATGTTTCACCGGGAATAATTCATCTTGGGGGTTTGAACTACAGATCTCTAATTAGGAAAGAGCCTTCACCGGGAAGACATTCTCAATCCTAGGCCATATTCCTATAATATATATATATATATAGTTTAACTGTCCTAAGGTTTATACTCAAACGTAGTTCTAAACTAATATATGCACAGTTTATATTTGACAGTAATTTAAATAAAGACTGTAAATTGAAAGCTTGTAAAGCCTAACCTGGATGGAGTGGAGGCCTTTGAAGAAGTATGTACAGAGCCTCAACAGTATTTTTGTTGTTTTGTTGATAACAGTTGAATATATATATGATAAACAGTTAATGGTTTTTGAAGACAGAAGAAGTGAAGATGGACAAAGGTCACATAGGTATCTGAAGAGTTTCACCGGGAATAATGCCCTTCAAATACCAGAAGAATGTTTTGAAAACAGAAAGAAGATTTTGAAAATACAGTTTTGAAAACAAGCTAAGAAGAGAAGGTTTTTGGGACTTACACTCTATTAGAGGCCCAGTACTTTACAGTACTGGTGTAAAAGCAATTGAAAATGATTTTTGAATGATACCAGGTTTTGTTGTTTGAAAACCCTAATCATTTGATTTATTTGGAGATTGAAAACAGTTTTGAGAATTGACAAAAGTCAACTTAATTAAAGTAAAAATAAAGATTTTTTACTTAATTAAGACCTAAACAATTAGGGTTTTATCATAAACTTTATTTACAAAATGATTTAGGTTAAAACAAAGTGAAAATATGTATTAAAGTATTTAAGAAAACACCTAAAACATACTATTTTAAACCTAATAAAAATACATGAAATAAATAATATTTTTATGATTTTTTTGATTATTCACAAAATATATACATTAAATGACAAGTGTGTGAAAAATGAAGTAAAAATGGATTTATTTGATAAGTTAAATGATTGTGTGAAGTTGATAAAAAAAAGGAAGAAAAATAGTAGTAAAAATATGGTTTGGTCTCACCAAGGGTTGAACTCACGCCCTCTTGGTTACCAAACAAAACAAATACCAACTGGGCCACGCGCGTGGCCTGTTTAAGGAAAGAGCCCATATGATTATATGTGAAAGCAAGACATTAAATGAGTTGAAAAAAATAAAATGAACAAAAGGTCTGAGGGGGGGATCGAACCCTAGACCTAAGGCATGAGAAAGTGAGAGGCGCTTGTAACCAAGTGAGCTGAACGTTTTAGTCGTTCAAAACACGCTTCCAATTGATTATATTTTAAACTTGCTTCTGAGAATTCAAAAAAACGCGCGCAAAGCAACTTCATCTTCAACCTCACGATTTCAATTTCTGGAAATCCTATCTCCCTCAATTCTCAACCAAATTCAAAGATGTAAGGATGGATTTTGCTCGTTTTTGGACGAGGATTATGATGGTGTCCTTTAATTTCATTTATTCTAAGTGTAACATAAAATTCGCAAGCATGAACACTAAGAACCCTAAAACTGAATTTAAACATGAAATGCTATATATGTATGTTTTGATGCAATTGATTGAGGGCTAATGATCTATGAAGGTGCAGAAACCAACTGGTAACTTCATTTTTAATTTATCATGCGTGAACCATAGAGTTTGAAGTCTTGGAAACTTACCTGAAAAATGAAGATCTGGCTCTGATCAAAGTGTGTTGCAGAGTTGTTGCAACGATCCAAATAGCTTCAGTGACCCTCCTGGAAGGTGTTGAGATGCTTAGCTTGGACTGAAAGTACCCAGAACCTCTTGCTCGACCCCAACTGCAACAGCTCCAAGTGAGAGGTGCAGATGATGATTCCTCACTCCCAGAAGTGTTTCAGAGGTTTGGATCACCTCTAAATGACTCCCCTAATGTGTTTGAATACTTAATTCCAAGGGAAGAGCTTTGGTTTGAAGAATCCGAGTCTTCTTGCCAAAGAACCTTTGAAAACCTTAAGTATGGAGAAAGAAGAGAGAAAGCAAGAATTCTGTTGCTTTGGTGTGTTTTTGAATGAGGAATGCATCTGTATTTATAGGCAAATGGATCAGTATAGCTGCAGAGGAGTGAGCTTCCTTAGTGAAGTTGATTTGCTTTCTTAGCCATGAAGGAAGTTTGCAAGTATCTCTTATGCAATGATGAGAATTTTGATTCCATTTGATCAATCCCCTAGCCCTCGATTTTGTTTAATCTTAGGGGACAATTCTGAGCCAGAAATGAACTCTAATTGGTTGGTGAGAAGATTCCTTGGGTGATTCATCAATTTGCCATAAATTCACAAATGTAATCATTACATAATCACATGTTCTTGTTTTTAGAATCTTCTTCAATTCTTATGGCATGGTGAAAATGAATGCATGGCATGGTTTCAGATGTGTTATGGGTCGTGTAGCATCCATAAGAGAGGTTATTTGCACAAAATTTGCAAAGTCCAAAAGTGTCCATGACCTATAATTTTACTTCATGAGGCCAACTTTGAACAAGCATAACTCTTAGCTCAAATTGAATTTGGAGAAGGTTGAACACAATTTGGAAAGCCCTAAACATCTACTTTAAATCATTAGTTTATGTCTTCTTCAGAATCATTTGGGAAATTTGTGAAAAATGAGCCCAAAGTTGGATGAAAACTAGGTTAAAACACTTAGAAAAATTTCTAAGTGTTTATGACCTAAACTTCAAAATTTCCAAAACTTCATAAATGGTTGATCTTTTGAAAAAAGTTCCTTTGTAAGATGTTGTTTTATTTTGCAAGATCTACAACTTTCATGTTGGAAGTTTTTTGAGTTGTGTAGGTGAGATTTTGAGTTCTCACCATGCCTTCAAAAACCCTAATTCCCGACTTTTCGCTCCTTGATGAATTTCTTTGAATTTCTTTGGTCAAATGACTTTGACATCCATATATTGATGATATTGATCTTTGAAAGTCATTTTTTGACCAAAAACCTTAAAAGTCAATGATGATCCTTCACAGTTGACTTTTTCCTGACAAAGTGAATTTTTGGGCTTTTGTGTAGAAACAAGATCTTTTCCTCAAATGAATGATGTAAATGGATTATATTGAGGTAGTAGAGATTCTTGAATCATGTCTTGAGTTTTGGATTCATGCCCTGATTAAAAGTCAACTCTCTTGGTGAATTAGGTCAAAAACCCTAATTGTCGACCAGGGGACAATGATGACTGTAGACTTTGAACTGAGATGTAATGTCCAGTGGATCTTGTCATATGAGTTATTTGAAGATGATTGATGTCTTTGAATGGTTCCCTGGGGCTTTTTAAGGTTTCCCAAAAGTGATCCCTGATTTTAGTCCTTGATAGGCTCCAAACCCTAGTCTGTTGATCTGAGTAATCCTGTGCTTAGATGACTGGGTGTATTAATCAATCATAGGTGTAATAATGAGGTTTTTGAGTCTTATGATTGTATTAGAGACTAATCCCTCTATTGATTGATCCTTTGCCTGAGTTTTCTTGTCTTTGAATACCCTCGATTGAATGTCAGGCTGCTCTGGGTACTTGCTTTGACTTGATGAAAATCCTGAAGATATGTCATCTCAGGGGGGTCAAAAATTAGGGTATGACATAAGGGCATTGTTATTTCCGCTCGAACGCATTGTAGGTCGTCCCCTTATGCAAGAGCGCGAACGTTAACTCCGCCCAATTAAAAAACACAAAAACAAACAGAAAATCTTGAGCCGAGCTACGGTAACTCTGATTCCTGAAAAGGATACATAGGCAGCGGGGTAGGGCCCGTGTGAGTATAATTCTTTCTTTTCCCTATGTTTTGCATTCATTCGCATATAGACATAGGCATAGTACACACCCTTTAGATAGAAACAAACATAGGTGGATACCATCGAGTACGGTGGGCGCGAGGGGTGCTAATACCTTCCCCTCGCGTAACCGACTCCCGTACCTAGATTCTCTGGTCGCAAGACCTTGTTCCTTCCTTTGTTAGGTTTCCTGATTTTCCTTTCCCTTATGGGATAAATATATTAGTGGCGACTCTGTTCATTTTTTCGTGAGCGTGCGACACCGCTGTCTCAAGTTCTGCAACAACTGCTCAATCAGAACTTGATAACCCTATTGCCTCCATATTCAGTTCCTACCAATCCTGCTCCTTGGGTACAAGTATAATGCATGATGTGTTTATCATTCGAACAGTCCTGGTCATGATACCGAAGATTGTGGACCATTGAAGCATAGGATTCAAGACTTAATTGACGACAAGATAATTGACTTCAACTCACCTGAGAAGCCTCATATGGCTTATGCTATGTACAACTAGAAAGGTCGTAATAATCGCAACCTACCTGTTGGGGCAGTTCCACAACGACGAAGCAAGCCAGATGCACCTAAGCGTCAATTCACCCAGATTAATATGTCACTTGCTTTAGACCTCCCTTCCAACCATCACAACTAAGCTTGATCCTTTGTCTTGTACATTTCTTAGGTTTTATTTAGCAATGTATGCGGTAGGATAGTCTTAGGGCAGTGGAGGGTTATTTTTTGGTGAAGTGTTAGTGGTTCACGGCGGCGATGTTGTATTTCTCGCCGTTGACGAGAGTTAGACTGGGGGTTTCCCGTTTAGGAACTGTTTTCCAGGCACCATTTTCTGATATTTCTGTTAGATTATGATTGGAGTTCTTCCCTTTGGTGGAATACATGCGCTTTTTGACCGTTGTTATGCAATTTCTGGTGGAATTTTAATCGGAATTTGGGTTGCCTTAAGGGCTTCATCTTTGTGCCTGGTGGCGGAGCTGGGCATGCTACGGTGTGCTTTTGGTCGTTTGTTCTGACTTGGTTGTCGGCTCTTCAAGTAAGGGTATGACTGGGGATCTTTTGTCCCCGGATCAGTTGTACGCCCTTTCACTTGATCCGCGGTGGAAGAGTGGATTTAATTTTATCATCGAATTCACCTGTTTCCTCTACTTTTCAGGTGATTATGGCCGAATGAATGGATAACCGAATGCTTCCCTCTACCTCGGCGTCATCCTCAACCACTCCACCTGTTGTCCGACAGCCTATCATAGAGTAATGAGTGATGGCCGAAGTGCTTGAATCAGAGTGTTATTTTGGTTCAGATAGCTCTAACGTCCATATTCACATTGGTGGGCACGTGGTCGCTGACGGAAATCTACCAGAGAACGATTGGATCGTATCAGTGCCCGGTTTAGATGAACGTGTGTGCAACGTCTATCCAGGCCCTCCTCCGGACGGTGGCAGCCTCCTTGGGGTCGTCCGGCAAGAATTCGCTCACTAGGTAGTTATACACCGGTGTCATCCAGCAGGTGGCATCCCCAACTCTGTTTACATCCATGACAGCGGATGATGTTTCAATGTTGGGCCGGGGCAAGACCTCTTGGATTACGGATTTATTTCCGCCCTCTTCTTGGTGCTGGTCTGTTTTGACAAAACATCTGCCTGGATATTATGCTCCCGAGGGATGTGTCTTACTATTGCCAACTTGAATCGGGCCACCATTTTGCGGACAAGGCTAAGGTATTCCATAAGGTTATCATTCTTAACCTGATATTCTCCTGATACTTGGGATGCGACCAGCTGGGATTCGATAAATATCTCGAGTTCCTCGGCTCCGATGTCTTCGGCCAGGCGTAGGCCAGCGACGAAAGTTTCGTATTCTGCTTGATTGTCGGAGTTAGGGAAGGATAAGAAGAGCGATACCTCTATTAATGTCCCTTCTCTATTTTCTAGAATTATGACTGCGCCACTGCTGGTCGAATTGGACGCTTCGTCCACGTAGATGACCTATTTCCGGGCATCGTTGACCGAGGACTCGGTGAATGCCATTTCGCCTACAAAGTCTGCTAGGGCTTGCACCTTTAGTGCTTTTCTTCCTTCATACCTTATGTCGAATTCAGATAACTCCAGCGACCAACGGAGCATTTGTTCGGTCATATCGGGACGCCCGAGCAACTGTTTTATGGGTTGTTCGGTTTGTACTATTATGGTTGTGCCAGGAAGTAATATCTGAGCCTTCTTGTTGTGTTGATCAGGGCCAGAGCAACCTTCTCTAACTTCTAGTATTTAAGCTCTGGGCCCTGAAGCGCTTTGCTCGTGAAGTATATAGGTTTCTGCCCCTCTTGGGTTTCTCTGATGAGGGCGGCGCTAACGGCTTCTACTGCGACGGCCATATACAATTACAGGACTTCCCTGGTATCCGACCGGAATAGGACTGGTGGTCGTGAGAGGGCTTGTTTGAGATAGACGAGGTCCTGTTCGCACTCGTCTGTCCACTCAAATGCAGCCTCTTTCTGCAAAAGTTTGAATAAAGGGAGAGCGTGTTGGACAGACTTGACCAGAAATGGGGATAAAGATGTAAGCATTATGTTTAATGATTGAATAGATTTTTTTAAGTTTGGCGTAGGGAATTCTGAAAAAGCCCTACATTTGTCCGGATTGGCCTAAATTCCTCGTTCTATTAAATAGAAACAGAGGAATTTACCTACTCGGACGCCGAACGTGCATTTGTTGGGATTAAATCTCATTTTACATTTCCTAGCCTGTTCGAAGACCTTCTAGAGGTGGAATGAATGATCGGTTTCCTCTTGGTATTTGACGATCATGTCATCCATGTATACTTCGAGCATTTCTCCAATTTCTCCTTGGAATACTTTGTTCACCATCCGTTGGTATGTGGCCCCAACGTTTTTTAGACATGAGGGCATTACGTTGTAGTAATAGTTGCTCTATTTCGTCATGAAGGCTGTGTATTTTTTGTCGGCCTTGGCCATAGGGATCTGATTGTATCTCGAGTATGCGTCCATGAACGATGGTAGTTTAAAACCGACAGAATTATCTACTAGTTTATCTATGTTTGGTAGTGGGTATGTGTAATACGGTGAACTGACTTTAAAGAAATGTCGCGGTAGGCAAGAGTCGCCACCGAATTTTATTTTATCCAATATATAGAAAGGCTAAAAGAACAAAAAAAACCTTTTTGAAAGATATTTTGAGTTCGGGGGGTAGGTTATACAAAGGGAATGTTTAAAGCACCCTTTGTATCCATGGTTATCCATGGGCTCTTAATTCCTTAGCTCACTTTTGAATTGTTTGAAATGTTTGAAGTGTCGTGTGTGTTTAGAAAAGATTTTTGAATAAGGACTTTAGCTTGTAAATAAGCGTAGCCTTTTGGAAATCGTTTTGAAAAAGGAGGTGTGAAAAGCATTTGATTTTGATTTGAATGGAGTAAGCAATTAAAAAGCAATTACTCTTAAGTTAGAAAAGAATTGTTCTTTTAGACTTTAATGGGAAAGGGCTATCCATACCATAAAGAGGGTAGGAAGTCCTTTCATTGGATATTGGAGGGTCATCGAGAATTATCGTTCCCCATAAGATTGTCCCTGCCATAAAGAGGGCATGTAGTCTAAGGGAAGGATATAATAGTCATTTAATCTTTAGGCAACAGGCGAGGATACCTTAGCAATTGGGACAATCATCATGTTTTACCGAGGCAGCTTCGAGGGACAAAATTGATGATATCACTGAATAAGGCAACCTTTGCTTTAGGTATCCTCGGAATCGAGGGACTTGACTATTTTTAGTATAATTAGAGGCAACAGATAATAAGGTAACATGCAACAAGAGGGGTTACCTTAAAGGTGTGTGGGTGCACAATCACATGATTCAATTCAGATAATTATCTTTTAATTAGTGGCCTAAGTTAATTCAAGGCTTGCACTCCCTAAGATTACTAACCACAGCAGAAAAGTAAAACAATTTAATAGTTAATAGTCCTACGCTATTACAATAAACACCTGCGGGGAAGGGGAAATAAAGGCAGAAGATAAGAGGGAACAATAATTAATCAAAATCCTTGAATGCCTTGATCTTCCTCGAACCTTGATCAATTCTGAAATTTAAAAGGAATATAAATAAGGGTTAGTGTATTACAGATTCATTGACGATTGATGCAAACCCTATTTTAACCCAAAAGGCAAAATAAAAAATAAAATGATGTTTAAACCAAAAAAATTTAGAAACTTAGCTTTTTGATTCGGTGTGGCGCGTGGCTGAAGGATCTCGGTTAACCCTGAAAATTAGGCATGACGAATAGAAATGTTAGTGCATTAAAGATCTCAACAATTATAACGTAACAAATCAAAAATTAAAATGGTAATAATTTAGGCAAACAAATAAAAGGCAAGGCAAAAGGCAAACCCTGAATGGGCCAAAAGTTAACCAGGGTTAATAGAAGAAATAGGTAAAAACCTAGACTAGGGTTAATGGGCAACACCTACCAGTAATGGAATTTTTAGGGTTAAGGAGAAACGGTGATTAGTAGTCATGATAAAAAATAGTTAGCTAAAATAAAATCAGGGTTTAAAAACATAAGAATATTTAATTAGCCCAAAATTAAATTATTACCCTAAAATAATTATTAGCAGATGTGAAAGACAGTTATTGTAAAAGAGATTTTGATGTTATGGGGAAAATCGGGTTTTCGATTAAATAAATTCAAAGGTCATGAACATATTTTTTTACCAAATAAAAGACATTTTAAATAGTTTAAATAAAACATATTAAAATAGGAAAGAAACAAATAAATAAAAAAAGGAGATTTATGTAATTAAAAAAAAAAATAGAGGAACTTAGCTTTGATTAGGTGTAGCATGCTTGTGGAGGTCCATGGTAGGCTGGCATTGTATGGTCCTTCAGATCAGGATCAAGAGAGATCCAAAGGTCTGCGCATGATGGTGCATCGTGGTCGCACGTGGGTCAATCGCACCGGATCTGAAAATAGACAAATGTATTGAATTGAGGAAAAAACAATGTCACTCATGGGTATCGAACCCAAGCGACTCCACTCAAACTCCAACGCCCTTCGCCATCTGTACTAATCCACTTTAACGGTTAATAACCCAATAAAAATATGATATAAAGAAAATATATTTTTAAAAAAAGGTGAAACGCGCGCGCTGCCTGGGGTCGTCTTCCCCGTTTTGAATCTGTTTTTTTTTTGCTACGATTCAGATGCAATCTTGCTACGATATCTATCATGGCTAAACCTGCAAACCTTAAATTCATCATGTAAATGATCGCGACTTTGCGTGTCTATTAGTCGGGATAACTGCAAGTGCACAGTCGTGTCGTGTAGTTTTAAAAGATATCGAATCCATAGGGACTATAAATCGACCTACCGTTATCTAAAGTTACTATGTAAAGCTAAGGTTAATGATATTTGGGTTTTTTATAAATGGGGAAACTAAAATCCTAAATCTAAATAAAATATAAATGCGCGGATATCGGTATGTAGTTCGTCTAACTTAGATGATCCGAAGTTCCATTGGCCAGATTCTAACTAAATCAAAAATCTTTACTAACTATGTTATTTAAAAGTCCTCCTCTCAAACTCTCGCTCTATTGATTCAGACTACGAACCTAACTCATAATGTACGCTCTCGCCATCCCACCAGATTTAGAAACGCTTTTTGAAAACATCATATTTAATAAAATGCTCGGTTCATGAAGACGTTACCTACTTAAATCTCCTAGTCTCAAACTCTCGCTCTGTTGACTTGGATCATGCTAGTATTCCCTAACGTACGCTCTCACCATCCCGCGTTGGGTTTAAAAACACTTTTTGAAAGTAAATAAATTCTAATCAGTTTTAATACGCTTTCGCCATCCTTAAAACTAATGTCCTATGTCTACTATCCAGTTAAGAATCTCAAACTCTCGCTCTGTTGACCTTAACCTTTATTAGTTCTAAAACCTCAAACTCTCGCTCTGTTGGTTTTAGAACTTTAGCAAATTAAATTAGACACAAAACCAGAAATGAGTGATTTTTAATAAAACATATTTAAGCTAATTTATTTCGGATCCCTACTGTTAAATTACTTTACATACAGATATCTAAATAAATTAGCCAGACATATTAATATGGCTAAACATGCATAAATAGATTTGGTTCATAATAATAGGCATATTAAATGGCATACAATATATCATGCAAATAAATATAAATGAAGGCGGTAAATAATAAACCTGAATAATATAAATCTGAAATAAAACTTGAATCTTGGAGTACTTGAACTTCCACCACAGGTTGGTTGGATTGTTCTTCAAAAATTATTCGGCGTAAATTAAACAAGGAAATAAAAACTAAACCTAACGTAAGGTTAGATCCGTTAAAGATTCACAACAATTTCCGGTGTAGAAATTGTTGTGAGAAAAGATGAACAAAAACAGAAATAAAAGCTGGAATTAAAAATGCTGGAATGAAAGGAAAATAATACTGAACTAAAAACAGTGGCTGGGACTAAGCATGGTCCAACCCTTTTTCACTTCGTAGAAGCCTCTATTTATAATGAGAAATGTGGTAACTGCTTCTTCACGTGTTCCTCTTTTTTCCCCGAGAATTTAGGAACGGTTTTGACTTGGAAAGAGTTGGAGACGTGTGCCTTGTGTGAGAAAGAAGTGGAGAAAATAGTGGAGAGGTGGAGACGGGCGTCTCCATTTGTGACGTGGCCACTTGTGTTGGGCTTTGGGCCTTTGGAGACGGGCATCTCAACTTTGGAGACGGGGGTCTCAGTTTGGAGACGGGGGTCTCCAACTTTGGAGATGGGCATCTCCCTCTATTTTCGTGGATTGGGCTTTGTTTCTTCCAATATCTTTATTTCTTCTCTTCTTCTTAAGTCCCATCTTGCTATTTGTATTTCTTTTTCTTTTAGAATCAATTCCTTCTCAATTTCTTCTTCTTTTGCAAAAATGCTTCTTGCATAAACATAATACCTAAAACAAAGGAAAATACCAGCATAATACCGTAATAAAATATAATTATAATAAAATAATGAAACAATTTATGTTATAATCGAGCCTAATATACGATATAATTACGTGTTATCAACATCCCCACACTTAAACCATTGCTTGTCCTCAAGCAATCAACCAACACGGTAAAAATAAATAATTAAGCTCGTTTCGAAATAGGGGCATGACACGACTCCTAATCATATTTGTGTTAGGCAAATGTTACATCGATAGGTACTAGATATCAACACCAAGGATACCGTAATGACACAATGTTTTAGAGACTCCCTCTTTATGCAAACCAGTTCGAATTATGCCATTATAACTCAACCTATATCTCTCGTTTTCTTTCGCTCCTTTTCATTCAAGCGCAATCACATTAAGCCCGTTATCCGTACACTCACATAGTAGGGGAATCGGTTAGCGACTATGATCCTTTTATTTTCTTTAGCACGGGGTTCTGGTTTTTTTTAAATGGCGAAGCCCCATCTTTCCCAACTACGGTTGTGGGGGATCGGACCGTAGTCCACCCTACCAAGCCCAGTACCAGTGACCTCTAGGCCAACCAACAGTGGGTGCTAATTATTAAATCCTTATTGACTTAACAACCGTTGGGCTAAATAACCGGGCGAGGGTCACCTAACTTAGAAGGTTATTCTTCAATTAAATCATTTAAAAACAGGATCATTCATTTATATTCATAGACTCCCTACGTAGTTTGTGCTTAAGATGGTGCCGACTGCTAATATAAACTACTTAAGAGCTACTTTGAAAATTTGAGCCTAAGGTCTCGACATAATGGGCATCCAAATTGATATCACATAATGAGGGGGTTTATGGTGTCAGGACGGTATCGATGTTGTTGAAACATCTCCAAGTCTTTCTAATAATGCCTAAAGTGTAACAACCTCTATACTTTCAGAGTGTGTATGCCATGCGTCAAAATTCAAATTTTTGTTGGAGGTTAAAATTTCCAAATTTTGGGGAAATTTGATAACAACAGAAAATCATATATAAAGACTTGACAACATAACTAGAAAACAATAAAGCAACAAATGAAAGCGGTAAAGCTTCTCCCCACGCTTAAACCAAACATTGTCCTCAATGTTTCGATCCAAGGTGGAGAAGAAAAGGCATAACCTATATGGATGCTACCGGCGGGCTATCACAACCAAATCTGCTCCGCGTCTGAAGGAAATATCTTCTCCTATCATGCTCATCAACGGTGTCACCACCAGCAGCAACACTCGTAGGAATGTGCGTGGAGACCCATTCATCTTTGAGATGATCGTCTATAGATTTTTCGCCTAGATATGGCCGAGACGTGACAAGCGATCCATATCTTTATTATCGGCAAGTTCAAACGATAAAAGGAAAACATTAAACTGAAAACTCGTGGGTTGTCTCCCACGCAGCGCTTTGTTTAACATCAATAGCTCGACGGCTTAAGAGTGCAAGCACTCAAGGTGGTTCTCATGAGAATGACTCCTCGGTTGAACTTTTAGCAAACTTCGTTTTCCATGGCCACTTATCAAGCCATCTCACATATCCCTCACCTTTTCTTTTCTTTCTTCTGTGGGGTGGTTCATTCTTTTGAAATCGTGGTGGCGGTTCTGGATCTATCCTAAGTATCAGCTTTTCAAAATTGGGTTTAGTGATTTCATCCACCACCTCAAAGGTTAACCTTACCCTCTTAACAATAGTAATATTCCTAGTTTTATGGTTCTCTAACTTCTCTTTTCTGTGGGGTGGTTTGTTATTTTGAACTCGTGGTGGTGGTTCTGGATCTATCTTAAGTGTTAGTTTTTCAAGCTTAGGATTAGTGATTTCGTCCACCGCCTCAAAGGTTGACCTTACCCTCTTAACACTAATGATCTCCTTGGTTTCATGGTCCTCTAAATTTCTCTTTTTATGCAAGACTTCAAACAAGGGTGCATTTGTGTGGATATTTTCCAATACCTCCAGATACGTTTTGGATTGGGATTCTATCTTAGCTTCCATAAAACTTTACGGGAAAGGAATCAGTGGGGTATAGGGAAGAGGAACAACAATAGGTGCTTCCTTCTCTACTTCTTCTACAACCTCCCTTTCAGATGGTGTTGGTGGATTTTTCTCAATCTCCACTCTTTTCTCACTAGAAATCTCTTCAACCACATTATCACTCTCCTCAATCTCATAATCACCTTCCTCAATCTTATTATCACTCTCCTTAGGAATTTCAATTTGTTTTTCACTAATGGTTATGTCAATATACTCCTCAAGTAAGTCTCCTAGTGGCTTTTGTTCAAGTTGGGCGATTTGAGTCTCTAATGCCATGTTGTGAGTCGCGAGGGACTCAACCATAGTGGTCAGTTGCCTAAGGGTTTCATTGTTTTGAAGACTTTGTTTGATAAATTCTTGGTTTTGGACGGTTTGTGTCTCTACAAAGTGCTCCATCATGGCTTCTAATCTAGAGTGAATTAGCGTCTCGTCCAAATCCTCCATTGATGTTTCGAAGTTAAAATTATGGGATTCTTGAGGTTCTTCAAAGGGAGCTAGCGTTGCATTTTGCGTTTCCTCAAAGTGCTTCGTCATCATAGATTCTAGCCTAGAGAGAGTTTGTGCTTCAATGAATTCCTCCATTAAGATTTCGAGGTTGGATTTATGATAATCTTGCGACTCCTCAAAATGTTGGGCGTGGTGATCGTAGAGGAAATTTGGTTGATGATAAGTTGGCGTTGCATTGAAATCCTCTATTAATGCCTCGGGGTTAGAATTATAGGATTCTTGTGGTTCCTCGAAATATTGGGCGTGGTGATCGTAGAGGAAATTCGGTTTAGGATAAGTTTGGTTGGAATTATAAAATTCTTGTGGTTCCTCAAAATGTTGGGATTGGTGATTGTAGAGGGAATTTGGTTGAGGATAAGCTAGTGTCGAATTGTAATCCCCAATTATTGTTTCGAGGTTTGGATTGTAGGTTTCTTGTGGTTCCTCGAAATGTTGACATTGGGAGTTGCAGAGGTAATTTGGGTGAGAATGAATTGGTGGCGCAGCATTGAAATTCTCCAATAGTATTTCGAGATCGGATTTATAGGATCCAGGTGATTCCTCGAAATACTGGGAGTGGGGGTTATAGAAAAAGTTTGGGTGATACATAGTAGTAAATGAAAAGAAAAAAAATGCCTTAGTCTCTACGGTGTAACAGCGAATTACGATATCGACTTGAATAGTCCCCGGCAACGACGCCAAAAACTTGATCGCGACTTTGCGTGTCTATTAGTCGGGATAACTGCAAGTGCACATTCGTGTCGTGTAGTTTTAAAAGATATCGAATCCACAGGGACTATAAATCGACCTACCGTTATCTAAAGTTACTATGTAAAGCTAAGGCTAATGATATTTGGGTTTTTTATAAATGGGGAAACTAAAATCCTAAATCTAAATAAAATATAAATGCGCGGATATCAGTATGTAGTTCGTCTAACTTAGATGATCCGAAGTTCCATTGGCCAGATTCTAACTAAATCAAAAATCTTTACTAACTATGTTATTTAAAAGTCCTCCTCTCAAACTCTCGCTCTATTGATTCAGACTACGAACCTAACTCATATTGTACGCTCTTGCCATCCCACCAGATTTAGAAACGCTTTTTGAAAACATCATATTTAATAAAATTCTCGATTCATGAAGACGTTACCTACTTAAATCTCCTAGTCTCAAACTCTCGCTCTGTTGACTCGGATCATGCTAGTATTCCCTAACGTACGCTCTCGCCATCCCGCGTCGGGTTTAAAAACACTTTTTGAAAGTAAATAAATTCTAATCAGTTTTAATACGCTTTCGCCATCCTTAAAAATAATGTCCTATGTCTACTATCCAATTAAGAATCTCAAACTTTCGCTCTGTTGACCTTAACCTTTATTAGTTCTAAAACATCAAACTCTCTCTCTGTTGGTTTTAGAACTTTAGCAAATTAAATTAGACACAAAACCAGAAATGAGTGATTTTTAATAAAACATATTTAAGCTAATTTATTTCGGATCCCTACGGTTAAATTACTTTACATACAGATATCAATCAATGAATGTATATCTTTTTTCTTCACTCTGTGTGTCCTTCATACGAATCTTTTATGCTTTTTGATGTCATGACAAAAAGGGGGAGAAACGTGCTAATTTGAATTAATTTACAATATCAGCTGGGCTTAAGTCTCAACATTCCTAACAAAAATTGCAAGTTTTCTGTCTCTGATAGTTTTGAAGGAATGTGATACTATGAACAAGCTCATGAAGGATAGAAAAACACTTAAAAAGGGGGGGTTTGAATAAGTGTGACTTTAAAAACTCTTTAGATAAAAACATTGAACACGATTATTTTTATCCTGGTTCGTTGTTAACGAAACTACTCCAGTCCACCCCCTTAGAGTGATTTACCTCAATTGAGAATTTAATCCACTAATCAATCTTGATTACAATGGTTTTCCACTTAGATACCTTCTAAGTCTTCTAGAGTATACTGATCACAACTTGATCACTCTAGGAATACACCACTTAGATAACCTCTAAGTCTTCTAGAGTCTACTGATCTCACTGATCACTCTAGGAACCTTTTACAATCAATGTAAATAAATGTTTACAAGAGTATTGAAATTCTTCTTAGAAAGCTATAATCAAAACTGTGATATTTCTGTTAAGTTCTAAGCTTAACACTCACTAAAATATTACAATAGTTGTGAGCTTGAAGATGAAGTTCGTGAGTATTGAATTCAGCAGCGTTTCAGTATTTTTGCTAGAGTTGATGTTATTGCTTCTAATCACAACTTCCATATTTATAGGCGTTTGAGAAGATGACCGTTGGGTTGCATTTAATGCGTCGTGAAAAGTACAGCACTGCATTTAATGTTTCACACTTTTGTCAACTACCTCGAGCCTTGCTTTTGCTGCTTTTACTGACTTTGCCTTTTGTAGCTTCTAACGCTCCTTTTGTCAGTTAGAGTAGCCTGTCATCTTGTACTTGCTTCTGATCTCAGATTTGTAAATACAATGTTTGAATAATCAGAGTCATTCAGCTTGGTGCAGAGCATCTTCTTGTCTTCAGACTTTGAAGTGCTTGAGCGTGATACCATAAGAACTTCAGTGCTTCTGCTTCTGATCTCATGTTCTTCTTATGCTTTATAGACCATGTTCTGATTCTGCTTGACCATCTTCTGATGTCTTGCGAGAGCATGTTCTAATGTTGCAATCTTGAACCTTCTGAGTCAGTGCTTCTAGTGCTGAATTGTGCATACTCTTTATATATTTCCTGAAATGGAAAATGCAAAGAATTAGAGTACCACATTATCTTATACAATATTCATATACATTGTTATCATCAAAACAAGAATATTGATCAGAACAAATCTTGTTCTAACAATATCCCCCTTTTTGATGATGACAAAAACATATATAATTGATATGAATTTGCAATCAGAATATCAGATGACAAAAGACAATTACACAGATATAACGTAAGCATATAATCAGAGTGTGTGAATATGTCTTCCCCTGAGATTAACAATCTCCCCCTGAAATAAATTCTAGAAGAATTTATAAATAAAAGACTTGCCTGAGTATTTTTCCATTTCGGTAGAGACGTTCACTTTGCCTAGAACTTCCGAATATTCAAAGCTTCTGCCTCTTGCTTCCATAGGACAGCTTCAGAGCTTTGAATTTCTTCTTGAATCATAGCATGCTTGATTGTATCAGAACATTCTTGAATGTATCAGAGCATCATCAGAGCATCTTTACATCCTGAAATGTTTCAGAGCAAACTAGACGAAAATAATCAGAGCATGAATGAATCAGAACATTCTTTTAAGAAAGAACGTGTATCAGAGCAAATGAGAGAAGAAAAAAATGTATCAGGGCATATTCTTCAAAGAGAATATCGTAACATTCTTCTTGCTTCTAATCTTGAAGCTTCACAGCACTAAGCTTGATTCAATTTTCCAAGAGCATGCTTCTTTATAGAATTGCATTTCCCCATGTATTGCTTCTCATGTTGAGCTTTTTCAGAATATCTTCAATCCTGAAAAAAATTCTCAAGGACATAGAACTTGCAAATAATGTTAGAAATATTGAGACTTAATCCCAGCAACTGATATAATAAACCAAATCAATTATCATGTTTCTCCCCTTTTTTGTCATAACATCAAAAAGCATTAAAAGATTCAGATGATAAAAGACACATAAAGTGAAGAAGATAATGATTTCATTAATAAAAAAATATATCAGAAGTACAAGAGGGATAGAAGCAGATGCAAGAAACAGATGCATAAAACAAGAAAACATCTAAGACCAAGACAGACTACGACTAGCCTAGCTTAGAAGCTAATTTGGCCAGAAGGTTTTTAATCTCAGCAGTGCTTTCTGTCTGCGTCTTCATGAAAGATCTGAACTTATTATGAGTATCCTCATGCTTGTGCAGACGAGAAGCAAGATCAGCTTGATTGTGTTGAAGAGCCTTCATGGTGGTTACCAGCACAGAAGGTCCAATAGAAGAAGCATCAAAGCTATTGTCCAGAAGAGGATTCTCAGCCGCAACATCGACCACGAGAACATCAGCATGATTTTCCTTAATAGGAGATTGCATAGCAGGATGATTCTCAGCATCTTGTGTTTCATCATCTTGGTTCCCAGCATCAGCTTCTAATTCAGAAGCATCTTCGGCAAACACAGGAGAAGGGATTTCAGCTTCTGAATTCTCAAGGGCCAGAAGAATTTCAGCCAAATTATTTGGAGTTGTAGGAGCAGCAGGTTTTAATGGGTATTCAACATCTGGATATACCATATTTGGCGCTTTCTCAGAGGGATTCTCCCTTAGCCAGTTGAATATAGACTGAAAGTCTCCAGTCAGAACGTGATAGTGAGGCTTCCACACAACCATAGCAAATGGATGTACTTCCTCAAGCTCATCAGAAAATTCCTTCTCTTCAAGAGATTTCCAACTCCTGATGGGAAAGACATAGTTATCTTCAAAGTCCCTCAAGAAACCACAAGGACCAGGAGCTTCAGCTTCCCAAGCTTTCTGAAGCGTCAGAAAGTCAGAATTTATCTCCCTTCTGAAAGCTCTCCAAAGACTCCTGGTAGCAACATAATCCGTCCTGGCATTATGCGCAACCTTCAAGGCTTCTAGTCCTGTCTGTACCTTTTGCTTTAAAAATTCAAAACTTACACCAACAGATAGTTCAGGTTTAGGGGTTTTGAATTGGGTGGAAGAAGAATCTGGGTTAAGGTTCAGGTTCTCTATCAAGAGAAAGCAATGATTCTGCTTCATCCTTAGACTCCAGGTTGACAAAGGCAGGTTCAGGACGAGGTTTGAGTGTATAGTTGCAGGCGCGAAAAAGTTCATGTAAAGAATCAGAATGTGGAGATTCTGATGTAGTGGGGTTATTGGGAATAGGTGAGGCAACAGGTGAGTAATTTGCATGAGGAGGAGGTTGAGAGGTGGAGATATTTGTGTGAGGGGGAAAGAGGTTTTGAAGTGGTAAGACATCATGGATAGGTTCAGCAACAGGATGGTCAGAAGCAAGATCAGGCAAAATGCCTTGAGTCTTGGGTGAAGAAGGAGGGGTAAGAACTTTTGTGGGTGGAGGTGATTTGGCTTTTTCTGGTTGAGAGATATGGGGAACTTCTGTTGGTATAGATTTTAAATTTAAAACAGTTACAGAATCAGGTTCAGAGATGTGAATACCTGAAGATTTCTTGTGAGGCCTTTCAGAATCAGCTTCAATTGCTTTCCTCTTCTTTTGAATCGCAACCTTCTTTCCTGCAGAAATTTCCTTCTTCCTTGCTTCTTTGTTTTCCTCTTCGTCCTTCTTCTGTTCTCCTTCAACTTCTTTTCTTTCTTCTTCTTTTCCTTCTTTCTTAACTCATCCAGAGATGGAAGAGTTCTTCCTCGAATCCAAGCAGGATCAACCGAAAGTTGAGCTTTAACACATGACTTCAGATAGCGTTTAACAGATTTGTCTAGCTCCTCTTTGAACATGTGAGAGAAACTCACAACAGGAGTTCTTCTTGTCAGAATATCTCGAAACATTTTTTAGGGATTGGTCACCTTTTCAATCAGCTGCATCCTTTTTAGAGAATGAGCATTCATAATACTCCCTTGGATAATAGTCAAGTTCTGAGATGAGCCAGCTGTTCTCAGAACCTCTATCAAGCCACTCTCAATCAGAATATCTGAAATCATTCTTCCAAGAGGGATAGTATTCTTCTTGAGTTTGGGATTCTTCTGACATTCTTCATCTCTTGATTCTTCAATATTTGTCTTCAGATGTTGAAAAAGAATGTGTGGTAGATTGACTCTCATGCCTTTTTCAATGCAGAATAATCTATACTTCTGATCCTGATTGACATAGGTAGCAAAGTTTGATGGTTTTCTATGATAGAGAGATCCCAGAATGATCTCAACCCATACTCTGTAGGAAGGCTTCAAGGCAGTAGTGTAGGGAGAGGCAATACCAGAAGAAAATAACTCTCGATCAACTTTATCCCAATTAGTTCTTCCATGAAGAGCACCAGTGATTCCATCTATACCATCAAGACTATACAGTTTCCTTATCAGCTTCTCAGTCACAACAACTTCATGCCCTAGCACGAAGGAGATGATGGCAGTTGAAGTAACCGTAGCATGTGTCCAGAATTCCTTAACCAATAAAGGGTAAACTGGGCCAACCAATCTTTCAAAGAAATTTGTCCATCCTTGTACTAGCATTGCAGCTTTGGTTTTGAAATCATGTGCCATAAGATTTTCAAAATCCACCATTGTTTCGCAGAGAACTTCCAGTTCATCAAAGGAATCGAACAAGACATCAAAGGAGGATTCGCAGATCTCTTTTGTTGAACTTGATGTAACGATGATGCCTTGCGTTGAACATTCGAAAATGAAGCCATGGATTCACACTGGGATTAAGGTTTAGTAACTAGGGTTTATGCAAAACGAGAGAGAGAGATGAACAAATAAAGACAACAAACAAAGAGAGAGAATGGAAAGAGATGAAATGTTATGGAGATGAGTTTATATAGGCACGGATTTGAAATGAAATGCAATATGTTTTTGAGAATGAACAGTTACAAAATGCAGAAAATCAAATGCATTTAATGTTGAGTGACGTTAGGGTAAAACGTGATATTTGAAATGATATGCACAGTTACCTAGGGCGGCGTCTCATCAACTGCACGCATGCTTGTCCAATTAGAGTGAACACGTGTTCATCTTCTGGAATAGCTGGTGACAGCTGTTTTGCTTTAAAAGAGATTCTGAATCAACTTAGACATATGAAACGTTAGCAGCAACAGAATCAGAATATCTAATTGATCAACATTCAGAACTTCTTATAAGACAAAATAAAACTGATCATTTCAAATCTAATCCATATATCAGAACTTCTCATCCTTTCATTTTGGGCATAAATCCATACTGATATTCTTCAGAATTAACTCAAACCTATCTTCAGCAAGGGGTTTTGTAAAGATATCAGCCCATTGATGGTCTGTATCAACGAAGTTTAAAGAAAGAACACCCTTCTGAACATAGTCCCTAATGAAATGATGTTTAATCTCAATATGTTTAGCTTTGGAATGTAAGATTAGATTCTTAGATAAATAGATAGCATAAGTATTATCACAGAAGATAGGAATGTTACTCTCATATATCTGATAATCTTCTAGCTAACTCTTCATCCAGAGCATCTGTGTACTACATCCAGCAGCAGCAACATATTCTACTTATGTTGTAGAGAGGGCAATTGTAGCTTGCTTCTTGCTGTACCAGGAGAACAGGTGACTTCCAAGAAATTGACAACTTCCAGAAGTACGTTTCCTTTCAACTATATCTCCAGCGTAATCAGCATCACAAAATCCTACTAAGTTGTATTCTTCAGATCTTCTGTAGACTAAACCAACATTAGTAATACCTTTCAGATACCTTAGAATTCTCTTAACAGCTGTTAAGTGAGATTCTCTAGGATCTGATTGGAATCTTGCACACAGACAAACACTGAATATAATATCAGGTCTAGAAGTAGTAAGATATAGAAGAGATCCAATCATACCTCTGTAGAGCTTCTGGTCTACCTTCTTACTTACCTCATCCTTACCTAGGACACACGTTGGATGCATAGGAGTTTTTGCTTCTTTGCTTTCTGAAAGATTAAACTTCTTCAGAAGTTCTTTCACATAGTTGGTATGATGAACATAAGTTCCTTCAGAAGTTTGATTGATCTGGATCCCAAGGAAATACTTGAGTTCTCCCATCATACTCATTTCAAATTCAGCCTGCATAGACTTAGCAAACTCCTTTCCAAGTGTAGCATTAGAGGTTCCAAAGATAATATCATCAACATATATTTGGCAAATTAAAATATCCTTTTTAAAGGTTTTACAAAAGAGAGTAGTATCCACTTTTCCTCTAGTGAAACCATTATCCAGAAGGAAAGAACTTAATCTTTCATACCAAGCTCTAGGAGCTTGCTTCAAACCGTATAATGACTTCTTTAGTTTAAAAACATGTTCTGGAGACTTAGAGTCTTCAAAACCAGGAGGTTGGTGGACATAGACTTCCTCATCTATATAACCATTTAAGAAGGCACTCTTAACATCCATCTGATACAGAGTGATGTTATGTTGAGTGGAAAAAGAAATTAATAAGCAAATAGATTTTAACCTGGCCACTGGTGCAAAGGTTTCTGTATAGTCAATACCTTCTTGCTGACTATAGCCCTGAGCAACCAGTCTGCCTTTGTTTCTTACAACTTCTCCTTTTTCGCTTAGCTTGTTTCTGAAGACCCACTGAGTTCCAATGGTGTTAAATCCTTTTGGTCTAGGAACCAGATCCCAAACATCATTCCTTGTAAACTGATTTAGTTCTTCTTGCATTGCAATTATCCAGTCAGCATCCTCCAGAGCTTGATCAACAGAGGTTGGCTCAATAAGAGATACTAAACCAAATTGACATTCTGCATTGTTCTTCAGGAATGATCTTGTTCTGATAGGATCATCTTTCTTTCCAAGAATAACATCTTCTGAGTGAGCAGAGTTGAGTCTAGAAGATCTTCTGATAGTTGGCTCTTCAGAAATTCTAAGATTCTCTAGTGAAGCAACAACTTGATCTTCTGATACTTTGCTTCTGGGTTCTTCAGCGTCTGAAATAGAGATTTCTATATCTGCAAAATTCTCAAACTACTTTGACTTTTCAAGGCCAAGCTTATCATCAAATATGATATTGATTGATTCTTCAACAACCAATGTTTCAGTATTGTATACTCTGTAGCCTTTTGAGCGTTCAGAATATCCAAGAAGGAAACACTTCTGTGCGTTAGAATCAAATTTATGCAGATGATCTTTAGTACTCAGAATATAACATACACATCCAAATGGATGGAAATATGAAATGTTGGGCTTTCTATTCTTCCACAATTCATAAGGAGTCTTATTGAGAATAGGTCTTATGGAGATTCTATTCTGAATATAACATGCAGTGTTAATTGCTTCTGCCCAGAAATGCTTAGCCATATTGGTTTCATTGATCATGGTTTTGTCCATTTCTTGTAGAGTCCTATTCTTTCGCTCTACAACTCCATTTTGCTGTGGAGTTCTAGGACAAGAGAAATCATGGGAAATACCATTTTCTTTGAAATAAATCTCAAAGAATCTGTTCTCAAATTTTCCACCATGATCACTTCTGACTTTTATGATTTTACACTCTTTCTCAGATTGAATCTGAGTGCAGAAGTCAAAGAACACTATATGAGACTCATCCTTGTGTTTCAAGAACTTTACCCATGTCCATCTGCTATAATCATCTATGATGACTAATCCATATTTCTTCCCTCTAACAGATGCTGTTTTGACTGGGCCAAACAGATCAATGTGTAGAAGTTCTAGCGGCCTAGAGGAAGACACAACATTCTTAGACTTGAATGCAGGTTTGGAAAACTTCCCTTTCTGACATGCTTCGCAAAGAGCATCTAATTTATATTTCAGATTAGGGAGTCCTCTGACCAGATTTAGTTTGTTAATTTGAGAAATCTTTCTCAAACTAGCATGGCCTAATCTTCTGTGCCAGACCCATTGCTCTTCACTAACAGACATAAGACAAGTTACCTTCTGATTCTTAAGATCTTGAAGATCAATCTTGTAAATGTTGTTCTTTCTCTTGCCTGTAAATAGGATTGAGCCATCCTTCTGACTAATAGCTTTACAAGACTTTTGATTAAAGATTATGTCATAACCATTGTCACTTAATTGACTTATGGACAATAAGTTATGAGCTAATCCATCTACTAGCAGAACATTAGTTATGGAAGGAGAGTTACCAATACTTATGGTTCCTGAGCCAATGATCTTGACCTTCTGGTTCCCTCCAAACTTATCTTCTCCAGCAGATTTAAGCACCAGGTCTTGGAACATAGACCTTTTTCCCGTCATGTACCGCGAGCACCCAGAGTCCAGGTACCATGACATGTTTTCTTTTGTCTTCTTTGCAGCTAAGGATATCTGCAACAGGGATAATCTTTTCCTTAGGTACCCACAATTTCTTGGGTCCTTTCTTGTTAGTTCTCCTCAAGTTCTGATTGAACTTGGGTTTAGCATTATAATTAACAGGAGGTTCAACATGATATTCCCTATTCTGAGTTACATGATATTTTCTAGTATGTGTCACATGCTTCTTAGTGTGTGTAATGTGGAAACTTTTAGCATGTGATGTGAGCCTAATATCATGGGAGTGGCCATACTTGAATTGATCATACAAGGGCTTGTATGTGATTTTCATATCATCCATAGATTCAAGTTTGTATGGAGTTTCACCCTCATAGCCTATGCCAACTCTCTTGTTTCCACTAACTGCATATATCATAGAGGCAAGTTGACTTCTTCCAATACCTCTAGATAAAAACTTTCTAAAACTCAAGTCATATTCCTTAAGAATATTGTTCATACTTGGAATAGACTTTTCTGAACCAAAAGATGATTCAACATCTTTGGATAATTTTAAAACTTTTTCCTTAAGTTCAGAATTTTCTACTTCAAGCTTCTTAGTTTCAGATTCAAATAGCTTCTTTAGCTTTTTGTATTTGATACTAAGTTGAGCCTTGAGTTCCAGAATTTCAGTTAGACTAGAAACTAACTCTTCTCTAGATAGTTCAGAAAATACCTCTTCAGAATCTGAGTCTGATGTAGATTCTGATTCATCATCGACAGTGGACATCAGCGCAATGTTTGTCTGTTCGTCTTCAGAGTTTGATTCTGATTCTGATGAATCTGAGTCATCCCAAGTTGCCATAAGGCCTTTCTTCTTTTGAAACTTCTTCTTGGGCTTTTCCCTCTGAAGCTTTGGACACTCATTCTTGTAATGTCCTGGCTCCTTGCATTCAAAGCACGTGACCTTCTTTTTATCAGATCTTCTAATTCCAGAAGATTCTCCTCTTTCAGGCCTTTTAGAACTTTTGAAGTTCTTGAACTTCCTTTGTTTACTCTTCCTGAGTTGGTTTACCCTTCTGGAGATTATGGACAATTCATCATCTTCTTCTTCTTCTGATTCTGACTCTTCAGAATCTTCTTCTTCAGCCTGAAAAGCATAGACTTACCTTTCTTCTGAGATTCATTAGCATCCAGCTCTATTTCATGACTCCTCAGAGCACTGATCAACTCTTCAAGAGAGACTTCATTCAGATTCTTAGTAATCTTGAATGCAGTCACCATTGGGCTCCATCTTCTGGGCAAGCTTTTGATGATCTTCTTGACGTGATCAGCCTTTGTGTATCCCTTGTCAAGTACTCTTAATCCAGCAGTTAGAGTTTGAAATCTTGAGAACATTGTTTCAATGTTTTCATCATCCTCCATCTTGAAGGCTTCATACTTCTGGATTAATGCAAGAGCTTTAGTCTCCTTGACTTGGGCGTTTCCTTCATGAGTCATCTTCAATGATTCATAGATATCATAGGCAGTTTCTCTGTTTGATATCTTCTCATATTCAGCATGAGAGATAGAATTCAGCAGGACAGTCCTTGACTTGTGATGATTTTTGAATTGCTTCTTTTGATCATCACTCATTTCTTGACTAGACATCTTTGCTCTACTAGCATTTAGAGGATGTTTGTAACCATCCACAAGTAGATCCCATAAGTCACCATCTAAACCAAGAAAGTAACTTTCGAGTCTATATTTCCAATATTCAAAATTTTCACCATCAAACACTGGTGGTCTAGTGTAGCCATTATTTCCCTTTCCATTGTTTTGTTCAGCAGGAACAGGTGTAGGTGTTGGTGGATCAACCATCTTAGTGTTTTTCTCCCTGAATCTTTTACTAACACGGTTAAGTGCTTGCACATAGAACCGGTGCTCTGATGCCAATGGAAGGATAGAAAAACACTTAGAAAGGGGGGTTTGAATAAGTGTGACTTTAAAAACTCTTTAGATAAAAACAATGAACACGATTATTTTTATCCTGGTTCGTTGTTAACGAAACTACTCCAGTCCACCCCCTTAGAGTGATTTACCTCAACTGAGGATATAATCCACTAATCAATCTTGATTACAATGGTTTTCCACTAAGATACCTTCTAAGTCTTCTAGAGTATACTGATCACAACTTGATCACTCTAGGAATACACCACTTAGATAACCTCTAAGTCTTCTAGAGTCTACTGATCTCACTGATCACTCTAGGAACCTTTTACAATCAATGTAAAATAAATGTTTACAAGAGTATTGAAATGCTTCTTAGAAAGCTATAATCACAATTGTGATATTTCTCTTAAGTTCTAAGCTTAAAACTCACTAAAATATTACAATAGTTGTGAGCTTGAAGATGAAGTTCGTGAGTATTGAATTCAGCAGCGTTTCAGTATTTTTGCTAGAGTTGATGTTACTGCTTCTGATTAGAACTTCCATATTTATAGGAGTTTGAGAAGATGACCGTTGGGTTGCATTTAATGCGTTGCGTGAAAAGTACAGCTCTGCATTTAATGTTTCACACTTTTGTCAACTACCTCGAGCCTTGCTTTTACTGCTTTTACTGACTTTGCCTTTTGTAGCTTCTAACGTTCCTTTTGTCAGTCAGAGTAGACTGTCATCTTGTACTTGCTTCTGATCTCAGATTTGTGAATACAACGTTTGAATAGTCAGAGTCATTCAGCTTGGTGCAGAGCATCTTCTTGTCTTCAGAGTTTGAAGTGCTTGAGCGTGATACCATAAGAACTTCAGTGATTCTGCTTCTGATCTCATGTTCTTCTGATGCTTCATAGACCATGTTCTGATTCTGCTTGACCATCTTCTGATGTCTTGCGAGAGCATGTTTTGATGTTGCAATCTTGAACCTTCTGAGTCAGTGCTTCTAGCGCTGAATTGTACATACTCTTTATATATTTCCTGAAATGGAAAATGCAAAGGATTAGAGTACCACATTATCTTATACAAAATTCATATAGATTGTTATCATCAAAACAAGAATATTGATCAGAACAAATCTTGTTCTAACAGCTCAATATGGGGAGAAATGAATATAGGGAGAAACGCTTATGAAGAAAATCTCTTAAAGAGTTGAAGCAATCAAAGCAATGTTCGGATACAAGAAGTTTCAAGATCAGAAGCAAGCTATGCTCTGCTACAAAAAGTTAAAGCTCTGATACAAGAAGTCTCAAGCTCTGATACATGCAAGCCTTCTTGATGCTCTGATAAAGCCAAGTGCTCTCAAAGAGAAATTCAAAGCTCTGAAGTTGTCCAATGGAAGCTCTTAAGTGAAGCTCTGAATTATCTGAAGTTTAAAGTTCAACGTGAAAGTCTCATCTGAAATGGAAAATAATCAGGGAAGTCTTTTATTTATAAATTCTTCTAGTATTAATTTCAGGGGGAGATTGTTAATCTCAGGGGGAGACATATTCACACTCTGAATAATATGCTTTCATGCTATATTTGTGTATTGTCTTTTTCATCTGATATTCTGGATACAAATTCATATCAATTCTATATGTTTTTATCATCATCAAAAAGGGGGAGATTGTTAGAACAAGAAATGTTCTGATCAATATTCTTAGTTTTGATGATAACATTATGTATGAATTTTGTATAAGACAACGTGGTACTCTAACTATTCACGTTTTCCATTTCAGGAAAAGTCTAAAAGAGTATGCACAAAATCAGCATTCAGAAGCACTAACCCAGAAGTTCTGGATGGCTTCATCAGAACATGATTTGTCAGACATCAGAAGATGGTCTAGAAGAAATCAGAACATGATCTGGAAAGCATGAGAAGATGGCTGTCAGAAGCAAAGCTCTGAAGATCTGATGGTATCACGCTCCAAAGAACTTCCATAGTCTGTTGACTGAAGTTGCATCTGCACCAAAGCTGAAGACTATGATATTCAAATGTTATTCTATAAGTCTGAGTCCCGAAGCAAGTACAAGATGAAAAGGCTACAACGTCAAATCTGTCTGACTGACAAAAGGAACGTTAGAAGCTACAAAAGGCAAAGTCAGAAAAAGTAGTTGAAGCATGACTCGAGGTAGTTGACAAAAGAGTGAAACATTAAATGCAGCAGTGTATTATTCACGCAAAGCATTAAATGCTCCCAACGGTCAAATTTCCTCAACGATGTCAAACGGAAATCACACAAAAGCAAAGAAGAACTTCATCTTCAACCTCACAACTTTGTAATATCTTAGTGAGTGTTAAGAACTAGAACTTAAGAGAAATATTACTTGGTGATTAAGTTGTGATCTGTATACTCTAGAAGATTTAGAAGTTGTCTAAGTGAAGAACCATTGTAATCAAGATTGATTAGTGGATTAAATCCTCAGTTGAGGTAAATCACCTTGTAAGGGGTGGACTGGAGTAGTTTAGTTAACAACAAACCAGGATAAAAATAACTGTGTGATTATTTTTTATCTACCATTTTTGGAAAAAAACCCTTATTCAATCCCCCCTTTCTAAGTGTTTTTCACTCGTTCAACGAGGATAAGATCTACGGACGATCTACGATCCCAAAAGAAAGAAACGATAAGACGGACGAGTGTTAGGATCAATAAGGACGAGTATTGAAGGAAGATACAGGCGAGTAACGAGGAGAAAAATACGGACGAGTGTTTGTATCAATACGGACGAGTATTGAAGGGAGATACGGACGAGGATCAAGGAGCATATCACAGACGAGTGTTTGAATCAATACGGACGAGTATTAAAGGAACATACGGACGAGTATCAAGGAAAATAACACGGACGAGTGTTTGGATCAATACAGACGAGTATTTATGGAAGATACAAACGAGTATCAAGGAATATAACACGGACGAATGTTAGGATCAATACGGACGGTATTGAAGTAAGATACAAATGAGTATCAAGGAAAATAACACAGACGAGTGTTTGGGTCGATACGGACGGGTATTAAGGAAAATAACACGGACGAGTGTTTGGGCTGGTACTGACGAGTATCAAAGGAAGATACACACGAGTATCATGGAGAATAACATGGACGAGTGTTTGGATCAATACGGACGAGTATTTAAGGAAGATACGGACGAGTATTAGGGAGAATAACACGGACGGGTATTTGGATCAATACAGACGAGTGTTGAAGGAAGATACAGACGAGTGTCAAGGAAAATAATACATACGAGTGTTTGGACCAATACGGACGAGTATTGAAGGAAGATACGGACGAGTATTGAAGGATCAATACGAACGAGTATTGATGGATGGCACAGACGAGTATCAAGGAGAGTGACACAAATGAGTGTTTTGGAAAATTGCAAACAATGAGATGCTTTACAGACGGACTCACTGGGGATTAAGAATATCAAGTATTGGCACCGCGGCTTGAGAAGATTCGTAATATGATATTAGATATCAATCGGGGTTTGTAAGGATATTATTCTCTATGGGGAGGTGTTGCTGTCTTGATTGAGCGTTGATTCGGATTATCTGGCTTATGCTTTGTATGCATGTTTGAATTTTTTGTATGGCGTAATGATCCATTTCGATGGATATGCTACGTTTTTGAGGATGCAATGTTATATGTAGTGAATACTATATGCGTAATGCCAAATAAAGGCCTTGGTGAGGTAAGCACCAGGGAGAATCCCCTTAGTGTTAAGAATTATGTAGAGATGCCAATAGATATTGGACTTGAACTTGCAATATGTACTCCTTCTGATTATTTCCTTTTGGAACATAGAATAACCTTTTACTTCTCACCATGTGCCACTGCATGGAGGATTTCCAGCTTGAGGAGATTCCCTCGATTCACCATGTTGGGGATGAGAAGTCCAGATAAGAAAACCAGGTTTGGGAAGTGGAACAACTCCCAGAAGAAATAAAATCCTGTGCTTGGGGAGAGACCAAATTTCTAATAGAAAATAAACTCCTATGATCGGGGAGAGATAATAAAACTCAAAAGATCGCACCTCAAGTATTCTTGTGCCACAAATACTTGAGATAATTTGCCCCAGTATGTTCAAAAGTTTGAAATAGTCCCTCCAGATCAACGGATCCTTGAAGAGATTTGTCGAATCTCGACGTAACTGCCCCAAATTGACTGAACTTGAGAGAGATTCCTCGACGTGACTGCCCCAGATTAGTGGAACTCAAAAGAGATTCCTCGACTTGACTGCCCCAGATTGGTGGAACTCAAGAGAGATTCCACGACTTGATTGCTCTAAGCAACATGCCCCTTGATAATCAGTCTCTGAAATAATTGGCTTCTTACTCCACGGAGTTCTCAAGTCTCTTTTACTTTGACATGATTAAGCTCTTCACTGATTTTGTTCCAGAAAATTTCCTTGATGTTAAGCAAATGTTTTGTATGCAGAAAAACGTTAATTCTAAGAATGATAATTCTAATGCAAAGCCTATGTTAGTCTTGAAGTTTAATGAAACTTTTTATTGAAATGAGGTCGCGACCTCTCGTGAATGAATCACTATTTGAGATACAACCTCGATTTTGCATATGAAAGACAAAGCAAGCATACGAAACCAACATAGATATATGTCACACTTCACTGGGAGTCAGTTAAACACTATCTCATCGGAGTGTGCTTTCAAAATAACCCGTGCATCAATTAGGACTTTTAAGGGTTGTAACGTGGCCGAGTTAACGGTTTTAGAAACAAAGGATTTTTAGGCTCAAAATTATTTGGTGTCCACCCCCTTCATAATGTTCTCCGGTCCCACGTTCAATTTAATCAGCACGAGCGCTCATCTCTCAGAGGAATTTCGATGCGGTTGAGGAATGAATGAGGTTTCTCGGACATGGAAGTCACCTACCTTTTATTCTTATGATTCATTATCACACGACTTTGTTCTTGCTCGGCAATCCCAATATCATTTTATATTTTTTATGCACTTCATTTTTTATTTATCATTTTATTTCTTTTTCATTTTTTTTTGTTGCCATATTTTTTTTAACAAGTCGTGTGATCTTGCGTTGCCTTTGATTTGTTGGAAAAGTTGTGACTGCCTCGTTCTTTTATTCAAAAGCACACAATTAGAGATTTTTGCATTTTTTTATTTGTCATCCTCCTCCCTCCGTTCTTTGCCTAAGCAAGAGATTAGTAAAGTTGGCATCGATATGCAAGCAAATCATTTTATGAGTGATAGCGAATGGATTACCTCAAGACAAACATAAACAATGTATTATGATTTTCATTCAAAAATTAACAAGTTTTTACATGCGAGCAATGCTTAATATAACAAAGAAAAGTTTCAAATGAGAATGCAGTAAAGAACTGAATGACTGCCATTATTGAGGAGACTTGACTCTGTTTGGAATTATTGCTCTTAAATGCTTTTTGCAGTTTTGATATCCCATTGAGACTTCAATTTATGCATAAACCTCTCAGGGTGAATGCTATTGCTCTAGAATCAATGAGATCTTGAACTTTGTCTCTGAATGGCTTACAACTTTCAGTTGAATGGCCATGTTCCTCAACATGGTAATCACCTAGCATTATCATCGGTTCTTGCATAACACTTTAGATTACTTCCCAGAGGAAATACTCCAGCGAATTCATACATGAGTGGTACGTGAGTATCAACTTTAAGGATTCGAGCAATGCAAATGGTGCAATGCTCAAGATAGACCAGGTATTGCTTATCCCTCGGCCGGGAGCCCCATGTATAGCTGTTGGAGTAGTAATTGCCATCATAAAGGGAAGAACCTTGTATGGTCATCAAACTCAGGAGAGCTATATGTGGCGAGGAAGACTTGACACGAATCTTAACCAACTAAAATTCGAACAAGAAGGGATGAAATTGGGCACAAGGAACTGAAATTACATCGGTCTGTTTCTCATATTCTTTCTGTCTCTATTGACAAGAGAAGGCCAATGAGAAGGAAATTTTAAGAGGAGATGACCCAGGATGTGAAGAAAAACCTTGAGAATGAGAAATGTCTCTGCATAACACTCTTGACTACCACATGGCAAAATATTTTGACGGAGTCACCCAGGAATTTGTAATGCTTTAGGGATTTGAGCAATGCAAATGGTGCAATGCTCAAGATAAGAATACGTCTTGCTTATCCCTCGGTCAGGAGCCCCAAGCAACTTCCACATATGTACAAGAGGTGACTACCACTTTGGCTTGCATGTCCAACCCATCTGGAGTAGGCATAAATGACCCTTGCAGTTTTTGGACATCAAGCAATAAGCACAAACACACAATATGTAAATCAACAGAGTCACAACCTTCTATGGCTTTCAACCTTTTCTCCAAGAGATGGAACCTTTTGTCAATTTCACTAATCGGGAACCTGAAGACTTCAATAATGTGAATTCTCCTTACCAAGAATAAGAATCTCAACATTATTTTAGACATTCTAATTCATAAGACCTTCTCTTGGGGCGAGATTAACATTCGCATTTGGCCTCTAAAGGACATGTCTCAACTCTTCTTGTCTTAAGAGAAAAGGCTTGAATAGCCTCCATATACGGATTCACGTTAGTCCTCATTTCTGTTCTCATCTCAGTCAAGTCCTCACGGAGTTTTTCTATGGTTAACTTTCGAGCACGTAGCGGCGAGAAGTCAATTTTGTTGCTGAAGTCATAATTTGAGTAGAAAGGCCCCCCATAGGCTTCTAAGAGAACTATTAAATGCATGATAGTATGAATGCATGTTTTATTTATGGAGAATCCTATAGTCTTTCCACACACTTCTTGTTTCTCTTTTTCTCTTCTTTTTTTTTTGAAATCAAAGCTTTATTTTGTATAGAATATCTTTTCTTTTTTCTTTTTCTATTATTTTATATTTTTTTGGAAACAGACTTTAGGATCCCCCCACAAACGAAATGGATGAAGCAATGATGTTATGCAATGCAATTGGGATCAAAGGTCCATATAATCGTTGGATAACTGATGTAAAACCTTTGTACAAGTCAAATGTCACAAGATCAAAGGTCCGACGTAGTCATAGAATACCAAGAAAACTAATAGTCACCGACGGAACCAAAGTCACCAACGGTACCTGTACCTGTAAAGAATATGATTCCCTCCCCACTCACGGGTAAATCTAGGCCAGGGTAGGTCAAAAAGCCAATAGAAGATTGAAAGTAGGCGTAATCATACGAAATTGCCTCGTTCAACCAAGCTCTGCCCGTGGATACATGATCGGAACAATCAGACATACGTCTTCTGTCCGTCATGGCCACTCTATTCCTAGTTCCCATGGTATCACTCATGACCTATATATTGGGTCTTTTACCTCTTGTAACACCCAACCCAACAGAGGAAATCCAAACAGTCCAGAATATGATGCAAAAATTAAAATGCGCAGATAGAGTGCAATGCAAACATGTAAATATGGAAATCATTAAAACACCCAAAGATAAACAGAAAAGTTCTAGGATCGACTCACTAAGTACGGATCCACAATAGGTCGACGTCCCCACCAGAGTCTCCAGTTGTTGCTATCGCGAAAATCAACAGAGTCGCCACTAACATATTTATCCAGAAAAGGAAGGGATGCCAGCAAACCATGAAACAAGGTGCAATGGTCTCACGACCAGAGAAGAGGGTAAGGGAGTCGGTTACGCGAGGGGAAGGTGTTAGCATCCCTCACGCCCATCGTACTCGATGGGATCCACGCTTGCAGTCTAATCTATGGGTGTGTAAGAGAATCTTCGCCCAAAACTTAACTAGGATGCATGCAAAATGTAGGGAAAATAAAGAATTATACTCGCACAAGCCATACCCTGCTGCCTACGTATCCTTTTTGAGGAATCAGAGTTACCGTAGCTCGGCTCAAACATTTCTGTTTGTTTTGGGGTTTTTTAGTTGGGCGGTGTTAACGTTCACACTCTTGCATACCTACGATGTGATTGAGCGGAAATAACATGCCCTTAGATGCATACGAGGAAAAAGAAAAAGAAAGCATTTGGTTTGTATATTTTAGTGGGAAAGTCCCTTTTTATGAGTTTCAATCATTATTATGCATTGTTGGTGTTTTTTAAGGGAAAGAGTTCAAGTAGTTATTAGATGTTTTAAAGTTGTAAAAGAAAAAGGGAAGATAATCTATCTGAGTCTTGTTAATGTCTACCTAATTGTTTAAGGGTTTTTTGAGGAAACATCTACCTATGTTGATATACAAAAGGAATTGATTCTATCCTAAGGGAGCATACAAAAGGGATTACGCTACGTCTAACAATCCTACGGGGAAAGCGAAAGCAAACAAGAATATCAAACAAACGAGCTCGGCTCGTGCACACACACCTACAGGCGCAAGCCTTGTAGTAGAAAAATGATCCCGCCATAGCCCAGGGGAGCGTATCACCCGAGTCAACCAAGCATTAGACCGAGGATATGTGAATCCTTAACCGTGACATTGTATTACCGGGCCAAAGAGGAGCAGAGGCAAATCGAGCATGCGTACACCGAGTATCAATGTCGGACGACGTGAGCTAAGAAATGTGGGGGTCTGATTGCATGGACCCGCTTCACTTTACCCATTTTGGGCCTTTGACTCGACGATCTTGGGGACTTGTCCAGAGCTTTGAACTTGCAAAAAGTGAGCATAAGGACGACCTGGGGACTGAAAGTTGCAGGGGTTGATTGATAATCCTTTCCGCTTGCCTTCTTGAGGACATACAATGGCCTTTGTTAGGACTTCCTACAAGCAGAAACGTAAACACACCGACAAAAACAGAACCTCTGGAACATGCCTCAGAGGATTTCCAAATGCAATGCATACCTAGGTCCTACTTCTCATGTTAAGAATGGTGCGAAGCGATAAAGTACAGAATCAAGTAAAAAGGAATAAGAAATGATACCAATGGATATCAAATCCGTAATGAGCTAGCAACGCAAGAAAAACTAAGAAAACTTTGCGTAAGCTAACATCAAGCAAAGCCAGGAGTCCAACATAAGCGTCAAAGCAATGTGGTGTGAAAATAAATCACAACCGACATGTGGTGCATATCAGACACAACCACATAAGAAACCTGCGAGAAACACAATCCAAACAAAAAGTGCGAACAAAGTATATACATCTCAAGAATGAAAGACAAGATGAATCGCATAAGAAGCAAACTCGTATCCCACAAATAAAGTGGAATACGAAGCAATCCAATCAAAAGCGAAGTCGCATCGGAAGCGGACTCGTATCCTATAAATAAAGTGGAACACGAAGTGATCATATCACACACAAAAGCTTTCTCGAAGTACCTTGCACATCTTAACAACCAAATTAATTAGAAATAACAAGGCAAAAGTAACCGAAGTTACGCATTCACATCATAACTTAAATTGGAATTGAATCATGAAGAAATAAGTTACAAACATGCATTAGAACCATAAGATCAATTAACAGCAGCATCACATTAAGACTTGAAATTAATCAGAAACTTGAATTAAAAACAACCAAACTAGTGATGGTATCAAACAATTATCCAATCACCTAAAGTCTAGCAAAAAGTATGATTTTATTACATTCTCATTACCTAAAAATCTAACCAAGATGTGTGATTTTTATCATGTTTTTATCAACTAAAAATGCTAGAAAAACCTAGTTAAAAACTAAATCTAATACATAAAATCATGCACACAGGGGGTGAAAATTGAAATCAAGATGATATTACCAGCATAAAGGCGCAAGGCCCAGGGTTTTGGCCCAACAGAGTGTTTTTTTTTTTGTAAATCAGATTATCCATGATACCAAAAAGGGCGTGTGATGGGCCATGGTGGAGGTGGAGGTGCATGGTGCAATTCGTTGGCCCATTGCTTGGATCCAATTTATTCATCAGATTTTTATCAAATTCAAACTTTATGTTAATTAATATTCAGAGTAAATCATTAAACCATATAATAACCTGATATTAATTTCCATTAAATGGTCAGACTATAGGTTAATTAACATATTAATTCAAGAGAAAAATAAAATAGAAGGGGGTTAGGTCAAATTTACATGTGACGCATCAAGTTCCTTCAAGGAACTTCTTCTTCTCCCTCAACGCTTTCATGGCCGCGGCGGTGATTCACTTTTTCCCGATCAAAATTTCGGCCGTTCCCTCCGTCATGATCTCGCCTCCACCTCTTATCTTTCGTTCCTCCGCAATCCGATTCAAGCTCGTTCCATTGCCTCAATCACCCACACGACCTGAGAAGTTTCTAGTAACTCTTCGGAGATGATGAAGATGAACAGAGAATCTTGCGTGTTCAGGTACGTATGACCTTTACTTTCCCCCGCGACTTCTTTTTCTTCTACTCTTTCTATTTTCTGTGTGGATGCATCGTGATGTCTCACGAAGATAATGGAGGCGATGATGACTTGTATCTTTTTGCAGATTGATGATGGTATCGGAGAACGAAGATGATTATGTGGAAGAAGATGATGATGGTGTGAATGTTAAGTTTCTAGTAGTCTGTTTCCTTAATAAATTAAGTTTGTTATTTTTACCTATTCTTTAGGAGGATCCATGTTATTAAGACTTGTTAAACGTGGATTTAGTGGAATTAGTGGTTCCTTTATTTTCTAGGTTATCAGTTACTTACACTTGTATTTAACCGCATTTCAACTCAATAAGCCTGCATTCAAATTATGCAATATATTTTTTTCTTACGTAATTTTAACATTGTGGTACCAGAGCTCCCTACTGGGGCCTGAGTTGAAAAAGCTGCAGCTTTCATTCTTTCCGCAGCAAGAGTTGCTTTAATGGCGTCTGAAAACAACAACTTTGTGCAACCTGCTATTCCACGCTTCGATGGTCACTATGATCATTGGAGTATGTTGATGGAAAATTTCTTGAAATCCAAAGAGTATTGGACTCTTGTGGAAACTGGCATCACCGCACCAGAAAATGAATCGGCTTTGACAAAAGCACAAAGAAAGAGGTTAGATGATCAGAGATTAAAGGATTTGAAGGCGAAGAATTATTTGTTTCAAGCAATCGATCGTGTTGTACTGGAGACCATCCTAAAGAAGGACACTGCTAAAGATATATGGGATGCAATGAAGAAGAAGTATCAAGGCACTGCACGGGTAAAACGTGCACAACTCCAAGCTCTTCGCAAAGAGTTCGAAATTCTTCACATGAAGGAAGGCGAGTCTGTCAACGATTATTTTTCAAGAACACTGTCAATTTCAAACAAGATGCGCATTAACGGAGACAAATTGGAAGAGGTTGCGGTTATTGAGAAAATCCTTCGCTCAATGACACGCAAATTTGATTATGTGGTGTGTTCCATTGAAGAATCGAATGACATCGATAGTCTTTCGATTGATGAATTGCAAAGCTCACTATTAGTTCACGAGCAAAGGATGGTTAGCTATGTCGTGGAGGAGAAAGCCTTGAAAGTCACTGCTCATGAAGGAACCATTTCTTCGGGAAGAGGACGAGGGGGATTTCGAGGAAGAAGCAGAGGTGGAGGGCGTCAATTTTACAATCGTGAAGCACAATTTGACAAGGCAAGGGTGGAGTGCTATCATTGTCACAGGCATGGCCATTATCAATATGAATGCCCTGCCAAAGAGAAGGAAACCAAGGTACATTTTTCTGAAACTGAAGAAGAATTGCTCTTGATGGCTTACAGTGACAAGAATAATTTACCAGGTAATACTTGGTATTTAGACTCCGGGTGCAGCAATCACATGTGTGGAAACAAATATTGGTTTTATGATTTGGATGGAAGATTTAGAGAAACTGTGAAGCTTGGTAACAATTCTTGTATTTCTGTCATGGGAAAAGGGGATATTAAATTCCATGGTAAAAACAATGTTATCCATACAATTTCTAGTGTGTTTTATGTCCCTGATTTGAAAAGTAATCTCATTAGTATGGGACAACTACAAGAAAAAGGTTACATCATCATCATCCAACAAAGCAAGTGTCAAATTCATCATCCTGAGAAGGGTCTAATAGCTGAAGCAGAAATGACATCCAATCGTATGTTCCCTCTACACATTCAGCATAGTGTCCAGAAGTGCTTCTCCACAAAAGTGCAAGATCCAACATGGTTGTGGCATCTACGTTCTGGTCATTTGAGTTTCAAAGGTTTGAAGACCCTATATGAGAAGAACATGGTGGAAGGACTGCCCAATATCAACAATTCCATAGAAATGTGTGAAGATTGTATTATTGGTAAACAACATCGTGATTCTTTTCCACAAGCAAAAGCATGGAGAGCTGGAAAAATTCTACAATTGTTACATTCTGACATTTGTGGACCAATCAATCCAACCTCGAATGGAAACAAAAGGTACTTCATTACCTTCATTGATGATTATAGTCGAAAAATATGGGTTTATTTTTTACAGGAGAAATCTGAAGCCTTTATTGTTTTTAAAAGCTTTAAGGCTCGAGTTGAAAAAGAATCTGGCAAGTGCATTCAGACCCTTCGTACAGATCGTGGCGGTGAATTTAACTCACATGAATTTACAAGTTTTTGTGAGTCGCATGGAATACGGAGGCAGCTTACTGTTGCATACACACCACAACAAAATGGTGTGGCTGAAAGAAAGAATCGGACGATTATGAACATGGTGCGAAGCATGATGGTGAAAAGGGGTATTCCTAAGACTTTCTGGGCAGAAGCGGTCAATTGGAGCGTTCACATACTCAACCAAAGTCCTACCCTTGCTGTGAAAAACATCACACCTCAAGAAGCTTGGAGCAATGTCAGGCCTTCGGTGGACCACTTTAGAATTTTTGGGTGTATAGCGTATTCCCATGTTCCGAACAAGAAGAGAATAAAGCTTGATGATAAAAGTGTGAAATGTGTTTTTATTGGTGTTAGTGAAGAGTCCAAGGCGTACAGGTTATATAATCCCATTACCGAGAAAATAATCATAAGTCGAGATGTTCTCTTTGATGAAGAAAATACATGGGATTGGTGCAGCACCGAGAAACAACAAACGTTAACTGATGGTGAGGAAGATGGCGAAACAAGTCAGGATTCTGAATCACAGTTACAACTTCCTACTCAGTCCCTTGGAGAAATTCCGCCAAATCCTTCATCAAGTGTCTCAATTCCAAATGAAGATCAATTATCTATTTCAAAACCACAACGACAGAGGAGAAAACCAGCTTGGATGGTAGATTACGTGGGTGGAGATGAATTGTGTGATGAGGATACTGCTGCACAACTTGCTTTATTTGCAGGCTCTGATCCTATATTGTTCACAGAAGCAGTGAAGGAAGAAAAATGGAAAAAAGCCATGGATGCAGAAATTGAAGCCATAGAGAAGAATAAGACGTGGGAATTAACTGATCTTCCAAAAGGACAAAAAACCATTGGTGTGAAGTGGGTTTACAAGACATAGTTGAATGAAAAAGGAGAGATTGACAAGTTTAAAGCAAGGCTGGTTGTCAAAGGATACAAGCAAGAGTATGGGGTTGATTATGAGGAAGTTTTTGCTCCTGTAGCAAGACAAGATACAATTCGATTGGTGGTTTCTTTAGCAGCACAAAATTCATGGCCTATATTTCAACTTGATGTAAAATCCGCCTTCCTGAATGGTGAACTACTTGAGCAAGTCTACATTGAGCAGCCTCCTGGTTATGTGGTAAAAGGTAATGAACATAAGGTTTACAAATTGAGGAAGGCCTTATATGGTCTGAAGCAGGCACCTCGAGCCTGGTATAGTTGTATAGATGACCACTTTGAGAAGACAGGTTTCAACAAATGTCCATATGAGCATACTCTATTCATCAAGTCAGGTGAAGGAGGTAAAATATTGATAGTTTGCTTATATGTTGATGATCTTATTTTCACGGGTAATGATGAAACTATGTTTACTGATTTTAAGAGTTCTATGATGGCTGATTTTGACATGACTGATTTAGGAAAGATGAAATATTTTCTTGGTATAGAAGTAGTGCAAACAGGTGCTGGTTTGTTTATTGGGCAAAAGAAATACGCTCAAGAGATTTTGGAACGGTTTCACATGGAGAATTATAACCCAGTTGGAACTCCAACCGAACCCGGTTTGAAGCTCTCAAGTGATCATGATGGAGAGAGGGTTGACAGTACTTACTTCAAACAAATTGTTGGAAGCTTAATGTACTTGACAGCCACTAGGCCCGATATCATGTATGTTGTGTGTGTGATTAGTAGGTATATGGAAAGACCAACAGAGCTGCATCTTAAAGCTGCAAAAAGGGTGTTCCGTTACTTGAAAGGAACAACAGATTTTGGTATATTCTACAAGAAAAATGGAGAATCTGTTTTGACCGGTTTCACCGACAGCGACTATGCGGGTGATTTGGACGACAGGTGAAGTACATCAGGTCATGTGTTTATGGTGGGATCAGCAGTTGTATCATGGGCATCAAAGAAGCAACAAGTTGTTACTTTGTCCACAACCGAAGCAGAGTTCATAGCTGCAGCAACTTCAGCATGCCAAGCAATTTGGCTAAGAAGAATTCTTGAGGAGTTACACTTTCATCAAGACAGGCCAACTGTAATTCACTGTGACAATAGTTCAACTATCAAGCTATCTAAAAATCCGGTTTTACATGGGAGAAGTAAACACATTTATGTACGGTATCATTTTCTTCGTGATCTTGTTACTGACAGAACTATAGATTTAGTGTATTGTCGAAGTGAAGACCAAGTGGCTGATATCATGACCAAGTCTTTAAAGCTGGAAGCATTTGCAAAGCTACGTGGATTACTTGGAGTTTGTTCAAGTTTAGTTTTAAACTGATTAATATATTATATATATGATTCAATTTAAGGGAGGGTGTTAAGTTTCTAGTAGTTTGTTTCCTTAATAAATTAAGTTTGTTATTTTTACCTATTCTTTAGGAGGATCCATGTTATTAAGACTTGTTAAACGTGGATTTAGTGGAATTAGTGGTTCCTTTATTTTCTAGGTTATCAGTTACTTACACTTGTATTTAACTGCATTTCAACTCAATAAACCTGCATTCAAATTCTGCAATATATTTTTTTCTTACGTAATTTTAACAGTGAAGGCTTATTATGGTGATTTCTTCAGAGGTATTGATCGAAAACGATGTTGTAGAGGAGATTCTTGAAGATTTATTCTAACGATGAATGTTGCTGTGACCTGAAGTGAAGATTAAGGGTTGGAGTTTTGCAGTGATGAACGATTGAAGATTGAGAGTTCAATTTTTTGAAGGTTGAAGAATGATTGTAGGGAGAAGATGAAGGAGATAGAATCTCGTGTGTTTTCAAGCTTTTTTCTTGGAGAATTGAGATGCGTAGATTGAAGATTCCAGAGTCAGAGAAGAGAGTTTTTTATGATTTGTATGAAGTGAAATTTTTTTTATGCCCTTTTCATCCTAAACCCGAGTTTTTTCCTCTCATTTCTCTCATAATCTCCTTCCCATTTTTCTGTTAGAATCCCCTTGAATTGAACCGGTTTCCCTTGTTAATGGGCTCTTTTTGGTTCGGTTCGAATTTGTCTTTGTCGGGCTTTTATTTGTGATTGAAGCTTGGTTCTGGTTTTGGTTGCAGGATTTTGTTTGATGCTAAGAACCGATTCGGCTTAGCTAGCGCTTGCAGTATGTTTTGTGATGCAACTGGTGCAATTCTGTCTAGGTTGAAGTTGCAAGGATTTGAGTGGGACATTGGCAAAGGCTTGGGCGGTTTGAATTTGGCTGATTTAATTTTTGTGTTGTTTGAATTGTATTGATTTTTGGATGTAATAAATGTGGATGTAATTTTGCTAGTATAATCTTTTTAATCAACTTGAATGAACAAAGAAGATCCTAAAGAATAAAGAAGATCCTCGGCCAGAAACTGATTATCCTGTCCGACCAATCCTCGACGGAGACATCGAGCTCATCCCCCTCGGCTAAGATCCCAGTAAGGGAGTCAAGATCGGAAAAGGCCTCCCCGACCTTGCTCGAAAGCAGCTCGTGGCCTTCCTGCGCAAAAATTCCAACCTCTTCTCATGGAGCGCAACCGATATGTCCGGTCTCGACCCTGAGGTTGCCTGTCACCAGCTCACCATTGATCCAGCCGCTAGGGCAGTAGTACAACATAGGCGTAGGCAATCTCCCGAGAAAGCGGAGGCTGCCGAGAAAGCTGTAAAATACCTCCTAGAGGCAAATTATATTTCTGAGGCCAAGTATTCAACTTGGCTCTCAAACGTTGTACTAGTTAAAAAATCTAATGGAAAATGAAGAATGTGCGTTGATTATACTGATCTTAACAGGGCTTGCCCCAAAGATGCTTATCCATTACCTAACATTGACAGGCTGGTCGACAACTCGGTCGGCTATAAATTATTATCTTTTGTGGATGCATATTCAGGTTATAATCAAATTCCCATGGCAAAATGCAACAAGCAATGCACGACCTTCATGACCGAATTAGGGAACTATTACTACAATGTAATGTCCTTCGGACTTAAGAATGCCGGAGCGACGTACCAACGCATGATGAACAAAGTGTTCCAAGGTGAGATTGGCGACACACTCGAAGTGTACATGGACGACATGATCGTCAAATCGCGAGGAAACACCGACTACACAAACCATCTCGAGCGCGTATTCGACCGAGCAAGGTCATGCAAAATGAGGTTCAATCCAAAAAAATGCACCTTCGGGGTCTGGGCTGGAAAGCTCCTCGGCTTCTATCTCAGCGAGCAAGGGATCGAGGCAAACCCCGATAAATGTCGGGCATTTTCCGAGCTCCCCACCCCAAACACAAAAAGTCCATCCAGGTACTAAATGGGATGCTCACCGTCTTGTCAAGGTTCGTCGCAAAATCCACCCAGAACGCCCTCCCATTTTCAAACTCTTACGAAAAGAAGTGTCCTTTGAATGGACTAAGGAGTGCGAACAAGCTCTCCTCCATCTTAAACAAGTCCTATCTCAACCCCCGGTTCTTACTCGACCAGAAGATAGTGAAACACTCTACCTCTACTAGGTCGTCTCGAATGAGGCCGTCAGCACGGCCCTCATACGAGAAACAAACGACGGTCAAAAACCCGTATACTTCACCAAAAAGCAATCCAAGGACCCGAGGTACGATATCAGAAAATCGAGAAAGTTTCTTTGGCTCTGATCACCATTGCCCGGAGGCTTAGATACTACTTCCTGGCCCATACCATCGTCGTCCGAATGGATCAACCCATCAAGCAACTCCTTGGTCGACTAGACATGGCCGGTAGAATGCTCAAATGGTCGCTCAAACTATCTGAGTTCGACGTCCAATATGAAAGTAAGAAAGCTCTAAAAGCACAAGTCCTAGCCGACTTCATCGCTGAGATGACGTCGAACGAACACCATTCCTCTACGGTTGATATATGGACCATCTTCGTCGACGGAGCCTCAAGCTCTTCGGGAAGCGGGGCAGGCATCATTCTCGAGAACAACGACGGACTTATCATCGAGGTATCCCTAGTTCTATCATTCCCCACCTCGAAAAATCAGGCGAAATACGAGGCCTTCCTCGCTGGGTTGCGACTAGCCGAAGACATCGGCGCCCGAGAGGTAGAAATCTACACCGATTCTCAGCTCGTCGCCTCTCAGGTTAACGGCGATTACCAAGTGAAGAACGACACCCTCATCGAATACTTGTCCCTTGTCAAAGAAAAGTTGAAAACTTCGCTCGAGCAGACGTCAAACACGTCCCTCGCGGACACAACACCCGCGGAGACGTCCTATCCAAGCTCGCAAGAACCAGGATAAAAGGGGGTAACAAATATGTAATCTAAGAAATCCTCTCAAAACAGAGCGTAGGCACCCCACCCACCCTTCTTGAGGTAAACTCCATAGGAGATAGCCAATGCTGGATAACTCCGATATACAACTTCCTAACTAAAAGGGAACTCCCCACCGACACGAAGAAAGCCTTCTCGGCCAAAAGAAGGGCCTGCTCGTATGTTATCGTCGAAGATAAGCTATACAGGCACAAATTTTTATCCCTTTTCTCAAGTGTGTTGACACATCCCAAGCCCAGGAAATCTTGTTAGAACTCCATGAAGAGATAAACGGCCAGCATCTCGGCGGATGCTCCCTAGCTCGAAAGGCCCTACATGCAGGTTACTACTAGTTAACCATGCAACAGGACACTAAAGATCACGTCCAAAAATGTGACAAATGTCAACGCCGCACCGACATGCATTTGGCCCCGTCTCACGAACTGAAATCGCTCTTCTCCCCGTGGCCCTTCGCCTGGTGGGGAATGGATATCCTCGGCACATTTCCCGTTGGCTCATACCAAAATAAGTACCTCATCGTCGCTGTAGACTACTTCACCAAATGGGTTGAAGCTGAAGCGCTCGCAAAAATCACAGCACAAAACACAATGCGCTTATACAAAAGGAACGTGCTCACCCGCTTCGGTGTACCACAAGCGATTGTGACGGATAATGGGACCCAGTTTACCGACAAGAAATTTCAAGAATTCATGGCCAAGCTCGGGACAAAACAACATTTTACCTCATTCGAGCACCCACAGACTAACTGGCAGGCCAAGGCCGCTAACAGGGTAATCCTTAGGGGACTAAGATGTCGGCTATGCAAAGCCAAAAAAGGTTGGGTCGAGGAACTCCACAACGTACTGTGGGCCTAAAGGACGACACCACACTCGACCACCGGAGAGACTCCCTTTCGAATAACATACGGAACTAAAGCAGTCATACTGGTGGAAATCAGAGAACCATCTCGCCGCACCGAATCCCCGCTCGAGGAGGAATGGAACGACGAGGCAATGAGGGAGGAGCTCGACCTGGTCGAAGAAGCCAGATGAGGCGTGTCCCTCCACGAAGCAACACGACATGAAGGTTATAAAGAGCGAGTTTAAGATCGGCTCACTGGTCTTACAAAAAAACATAAAGACCCGCGCGAAGGAAAACTCGCCCCCAATTGGGAAGGCCCATACCGAGTTTATGAAAGAAACCGAAAATGGTGCCTACTACCTCGAAAATATGCTCGGGGAAAAACTTGCACGACCATGGAACGATGAGAAACTCAGACGATACTACACCTAAGCCAACCAACTTCTATCCGACGGACGCTCATTAACAACGACTCCTAGGATAAGGACTCGCGTCGTGGTACAGACGCGCATACCTACATGACAACGACGAACCTACCCGCGCACTTACGAGCGCGCGTTCGTTCTCGCAAGGAAAGCTACACCTAGTTCCCCCGCCGTCGTACCCTTTCGGAAGAACCCCAACTCGCGATGGGAACGTTCACGCCACGAGCACTTGGCCCCGAACGCGGCTTTGTGCCCCTTGTAAAATCGGCTCGCCCGGTTACACCGACCTGTTCCCCATGCAGTCGGGCATGTACGGTCGAGCATACAACACTTGCAAAAAATAAACGTGCACGAACAAATACTTTAGAAAAAACTAGTGTGAATTCAAGTACGTAAAAAGTTAATAAAATTCAAAGAAAACCAGCCGAAATGGTCGGCAATATCCAAATATTACAAAAGATACGGGTGCGCAGGCCCCCAAAATGAAAAGATAACACAAGCGGGAAAAGCCCCTTTTCCAACTAAAACCAAAAATGGCATGTAGGCCGAGAATAAACGGAAATGCAGGCCCGGTATTATCTATTCTTCCTCTTCTTCTTCCTCCTCCTCTAGTTCGAATGAGACCAGTTGACCGTCGACTATCTTCGACCTAAGACCAGCACCCTCGGTCAGGAGCCTGGGGTTCAGGATCCTCAACTAATCCACTGCGATCTCGAAACCCGCCTTACCCATCTCGAGACAGTCGATCTACAGGCCCTCGATCTTCTTCACTAGTTGTGCCCGGGTCTCCACAACCTTCACGTCTTCGGCCTTATCGTCATCCGCCTTTTATTCGTCCCTCAGGTTCTCGATCAGCTTTTTCTTTTTGTTACCTCACTCTTCGGCCTTCTTCTCGAGCTCCTCAGTCTTTTTCTTCAGTTTGTCCTTGGAATTGTCAAGTGCAATCCCGACCCTCCAGAGTTTGTCCTCGGCTGCCTTTCGGGCATCCTCGGACTTCTTCACAACATCAGCTGAGACCAAATCCCCCGAGCAAATACCTGTGCCATCTCGAGAAACCTCATCACAGAAGCACCGTCTTCAGCGACTTGCTTCACACGAGCACTGGAGTCCATCTGCTCGATCCTCTAGACATCCACCGGAGGCACCTCCAAAGGAAATTGGCCAAAGAAGCCAGGCTCCAAGAAACACGGAAGTATCAGAAAACTCCGCTCCTGATCCCCCTCCAGGACCATCTCAGCGGCCCCGTCTCGTTGTCTCTTTGTTCGCTGAGTTTCAGTCCCGGTAGACTCATGTGCAAGATCGACGACAAGACTGGGCGAACCACCGTTGTTGCTCACATGTTGCCTGATTCTTCCCAGCTTTTTGTTATTCTGTTCCTTGGGATCGTGCGCCAATTTCATAAGCTTCTCAGTAGCCGTCAGCATTTTATCCGCAGAACAAAAATAACCAGTCAGCGCTAGATAAAATCATAATGGTTAAAACATAGCAAAAAGCAATCTATACGACCTAGTAGCACTCTGGCCTCCTCGACCGTCGCGCAAGATAGAAGGGCCTTGGTATTTATTTCTCGGGCTTCCCAAACGGTATCGCGCTGCTCATCGACCACCGGGTCCCCTGCCCGCGTCACCCACTGGGCCAAGCTAAAACCTTCCACATATCAACACAGGGATGCATAAGCCGTTGTGTCCTGATCATCCAATTCCGTGTCTTCATAAGCATAGTCCTTCAGATTGATGAGGAAATGCGCCCTCTGCCACCTCAACGAGAACACTGATGTCAGCTTTTTCTTGACCTGACCATGCTCGTCGAGGAGCCGCCGACCTTCGTCATCGGTGACAGTAACCATCCTTAAAATAGTTATATGCACTCTCGCTTTCGGGCCGGACGATGAAGTATCTATCTTTGAAATCCTTAATCGAATCCATAAACATCTTAAAGAGCCTGCGGTCGGCATTACGGAAAGAGACCCAGCTATGTCGTCCCCCGGATGACTGTCGCTTGATCCGGAAGCAGCTAACCGAAAAGGGCGTTGTAGCACCGACGCGCGAGTACTCACAAACGATCTCGAACGCCCGCATAAAAGCAAAGCCGCTCGAATGAAGTTGAGAAGGCGCCAAGGTGAGGTTCGCCAACAACGCAACTTGGAAAATGGAGAAGGGAAGCCAAAATCCTACTTCTTTGAAAATGTATTCATACATAGCGAAGCGGTCCCCGAGGAATGTTGAGCATATACAGTCGGATTAGAGCGGACAACTAATGATCCAATTCCGAGGACTGGCTGGCTCCCGCTCTTCCACCACCCGGAAAGCGCCGGTTAAGGAATCGACATAGCGAGAAGCTATTCCCCTTGGTTCTTCAGCAACCCATTCCAAGCCCTGGTCAGTCACTGAGTCAAATAAGGGGACATCCTCCTCGGATTCCGACGAGATCATCGCCTCCTCCCGAACAAATTGATCACCTGCATGCTGAAGGAAAGAAGTGAATTTGACGTCACATCAAATCCATCCTTCCACCACAAGACAAGTGAAAGGGCAGAGTAGAAGGAAACAAAGCCCCCCGACCAAACCCTTAACCAGAAGTGGCTGTCGAACACGGGTATCCTACCAAAATACCTGAATTGCCAAAATTTAAGAACACTAAACGCGCCCGGTCTTAATAGACGAGCAGGACTCACAGATCATGGGCGATAACATGAACGTCCCGAGGAGAACTACATTAAGAATATGAATGTCTCGGGGAGCCCCTTGAATCTCCTGAGGACATCTACGCCAATAAATTGAATTTTTCGACGAGAGCTACGCTAATTATATGAGCTTTCCGGGTAATCTTGAATCCCACAATGGCATCTGCATTAATCATATGAACCCCTCGGGACACCCTTGAACCTACCAAGGGTCCCTACGCTGATAACATGGGTTCCTCGAAGAAAGTCATGAATCTACCGGGGATAGACCCTCAGGACGCCTAAAAACACCCTAGATACAAGAATCAAACTAAAAAGAGGGATCTTGAACAATGTACCTAATGAGTTCATGATTAATAGTGATGAGCAATCGGTTGAATATAGTTGGCGAGTGTCACAGTAGCAGAGAGAAAGCAGAGAAATCACAAAGAGCAAAGGGATTGTAAAACCCCAAATGAGGGTTTATGCCCCTTTTTATAGAACTATGCATGGAAGGCAAAACGTCGCGCTGGTTAACGCACTTCCCCCTAGGCGCCGCCATCATTACTCCCTAGTCCATAGGCCATCATTGTTCATTAAATAGACTGCCACGTCAGTGAGTGCTCACCACGCGCGATCGTCTTCATTTTCATCGTAAGCCTCCTCGAATAGGATGACGAAAATATCATCGGGCAGATATAAAGTCCCAGCTTCCTGCAGGGAAACTACGACTTGGGGGACTCCTGTTCTGGACTAGGCCTACGCTTGACCCAGTCGGACCTAGTCCCAAATCGTTCTCAGCCCATAAAGATATTCCTCCCCGGCACATGGTTAAGGGGTCCGTCAGCTGATCGACTCCTTGAAGCTTCGGAGTCGAGCAATACTTGACTCGAGCATGGCCACTAGCCCGAAACAAGGCGGGTACTCCTTGGGAACACCTTCATCTGGTCCCTGCGAGCACCACTGTCCGTCCCTTCAGCCGAGGACCCTCCTCGTAGGGTTCCTTCACTCTTAACCCTCCGAATTAAGCAGAGTCCACACATTCCCTAAAAGACCGCGTCACCCCCAATTCACAGAAGATCCAGTTCTTTGCAGGCCGTGAAGATCCATCTGATCAAATAAGATCAATTACGGTGTAGTGTCTTTCATATCTAATGTACAAAATTAACAAACTAATGTTATCGAGTACTCCTAAATTTTATACTATTATATCGAAAATGATAAGCATCGATTCTTTTGAACATTTGCTTTTTAAAATATTAACTAATTGTTTAAAATATCAGTTTTCTTTAATATTAATAAAGAAATGTTACAAAGTGCTCTTAAATTTTAGTAGTACACTATTGAAAATGATAAGCACTGATTCTTTTAAAAATCTACTATTTTAAATATTATAAACTCTAAAGTCTCTGAAGTCGATTAGTTTCAACCAAATAAGTATACAATTTTTCTTTTACTATTTCTAAATTTTGTTGTAAAAATGTGATAATTTTTAATTATATATAAACATATTTTATTGTGAAATCCTCAAAATGACATTTCATTATATTTGATTTATAATTCGTTTAGATTTTCCTAGAACTTGTACAATAACATTATATTTTAAGTATTATTTTGATAAAACTGTTTGGAAAGTTTCTCCTCTATTACAAAAATATAAAATATAAATATGAAGAAGTATTATATTTTATATTTATTTAAAGAAGTATTATAATATATAAAGAAGTATTATAAAATATAAAGAAGTATTATATTTTATATTTTAAAATTTACTTTTATTCCATATATAAAAACCCTAAATAAAAAAAATATTTTTCTGTAAAAAATCACAAATATTCTATTTTATATAAATTAGAGTAACTTTTTTTATAATGATTAATAAATCATTTGAAAATATTAAATATTAAATAAATCAAAACTTGTGTTTACTAAATAATTAATAAATAAAATAATTTAATAAATATGTTATTGTCAAACATTATAAAATTGTTCTTACCAATAATATATAGAAATTATAAAATTGTTCTTACCAATAATATATATAAATTCTAGTAGTGAAATTTTAAACTGTAAAATGTTTATGAAGGAGATGAGAGTTAGATGCACGAAAGAGTGTGAAGGAAGTTTTATAAAGAAAGTGCTTTTGAAATTTGAAGTTTTATAAAGTTTAATAAAGAAACTTTATTAAAGATAAGAGAATATATTAAAATTAAAGTGAAAGTTAAAGTTATATCCCACAATTCTGCTTTTGCAGATTTTCTAAAACCCGATAGATCTCCCTTAAATAATTAAAATCACATGGGTCTCACACCTTTCTCATTCAACATGTTGAATAAAATCAACACCAATTAATCCACATCATTTTCAAAACCTTATTCAACACCCCATTACACCCATTCAACTACTTAATAATTTTATTCAACTCCGCATTGTAAGTAGTCTTAGGGGAAATCCAACCATATTCCCTCCCAACGAATCACACGTTCCCAATGTGCAGTCCTCTCTTTTTTCACGTGTAGCTTCCAATCTGAAGCTTGAGGATAAAGTTACTTTTGGACATAATAGTAGTGATATTGTGGACCGGTGAATGGTTTACGTAAGTAAGTAGTAAATCATTCATAAGACTATCAACAATGGTTGAATTATTCAACACCCTCTTTTTCCACTTTTTACACTCCACATCATCTTCTCTCTCTTCCACCTAAAATTTCAACACTAATTCAACTTTTACTCACTACAATGGTTTTGTTTAATAAAATTCAACACCCAACCCCACCAATTTTATTTCATATTTTTATTTTCTTTTATGTTTTTTTGCGAGGTTATATATTAATAAAAAAATTTAATTAAAATTAAATTAAAATGTTTAAGATTTAAATAATTTATTTTAAATAAATAATTTATTGAAGACTAAATAGAAAAATTAGAGAGAAAAAACTCGATTTTGTTTCTTTGTCCTAATGAAATGATCGAAACCTCTATTTATAGAGGGGAAAATGATGAATTTTGGTGAAAAATTAATTTACTATGAAATAATTGACCCTAAATAATTAAAATCATATAAAAATCACAACAACCAATCACATTTTGCCAATTGTTTCATGTGGGTCCCACACATTTCTCATTCAACATGTTGAATAAATTTAACACCAATTAATCCACATCATTTTCAACACCCCATTACACCCATTCAATTACTTAATAATTTTATTCAACTCCCCATTGTAAGTAGTCTGAGGGAAAATCCAACCATATTCTCTCTCAATCAATCACACGTTCCCAATGTGCGTCCCACACTACTACACCTTTCACATGCAGTCCTCTCTTTTTTCACGTGTAGCTTCCAATCTAAAGCTTGAGGATAAGGTTTCTTTTGGTCATAATAGTAGTGTTATTGTGGACCGGTGAATGGCTTACCTAAGTAAGCAGTAAAACATTCATAAGACTATCAAAATGGTTGAATTATTCAACACCATCTTTTTCCACTTTTTACACTCCACGTCATCTTCTCTCTCTTCCACCTAAAAATTCAACACTTATTTAACTTTTACACACTTATTTCATATTTATATTTTCTTTTATGTTATTTTTGCGAAGTTATAAATTAATAATAATTATTAATAAAAATTAAATTAAAATTAAATTAAAATAATTAATATTTAAATAATTTATTTTAAATTATTAATTTAGTGAAGACTAAATAGAAAAATTAGAGAGAAAAACTCGATTTTTTTCTTTGTCCAAATGAAATGATCGAAGTCTATTTGTACAGGAAAAAAAGTGATGAATTTTGGCGAAAAACAATTAATTTACTATGAAATAATTGACCCTAAATAACTAAAATCATATAACAATCACAACAACCAATCACATTTTGCCAATTGTTTCATGTGGGTCCCACACCTTTCTCATTCAACATGTTAAACAAATTCAACACCAATTAATCCACATCATTTTCAAAACCTTATTCAACACCCCATTACACCCATTCAACTACTTAATAATTTTATTTAACTCCCCATTGTAAGTAGTCTTAGGGGAAATCCAACCATATTCCCTCCCAACCAATCACACGTTCCCAATGTGCGGACCCCACTACTATACCTTACACTTGCAGTCCTCTCTTTTTTCACCAGTGTAGCTTCCAATCTGAAGCTTGAGGATGAGGTTTCTTTTGGACATAATAGTAGTAATATTGTGGACCGGTGAATGATTTACGTAAGTAAGCAGTAAATCATTCATAAGACTATCAATAATGGTTGAATTATTTAACACCCTCTTTTTCCACTTTTTACACTCCACATTATCTTCTCTCTCTTCCACCTAAAACTTCAACACTTATTCAACTTTTACCGACTACAATGGTTTTGTTTAATAAAAATCAACATCCGACCCCACCAATTTTATTTCATATTTTTATTTTCTTTTATGTTTTTTTTGCGAGGTTATATATTAATAATAATTATTAATTAAAATTAAATTAAAATAATTAAGATTTAAATAATTTATTTTAAATTATTAATTTAGTGAAGACTAAATAGAAAAATTAGAGAGAAAAACTTGATTTTTTTTTCTTTGTTCAAATGAATTGATCGAAATCTCTATTTATAGCGTGAAAAAATGATGAATTTTGGATAAAAACAATTAATTTACTATGAAATAATTGACCCTAAATAACTAAAATCGTATAAAAATCACAACAACCAATCACATTTTGCCAATTGTTTCATGTGGGTCCCACACTTTTCTCATTCAACATGTTGAATAAATTTAACACCAATTAATCCACATCATTTTCAACACCCCATTACACCCATTCAATTACTTAATAATTTTATTCAACTCCCCATTGTAAGTAGTCTTAGGGAAAATCCAACCATATTCCCTCTCAATCAATCACATGTTCCCAATGTGCGTCCCACACTACTACACCTTTCACATGCAGTCCTCTCTTTTTTCACGTGTAGCTTCCAATCTAAAGCTTGAGGATAAGGTTTCTTTTGGTCATAATAGTAGTGTTATTGTGGATCGGTGAATGGCTTACCTAAGTAAGCAGTAAAACATTCATAACACTATCAAAATGGTTGAATTATTCAACACCATCTTTTTCCACTTTTTATACTCCACGTCATCTTCTCTCTCTTCCACCTAAAAATTCAACACTTATTTAACTTTTACACACTTATTTCATATTTATATTTTCTTTTATGTTTTTTTTGCGAGGTTATAAATTAATAATAATTATTAATTAAAATTAAATTAAAATAATTAAGATTTAAATAATTTATTTTAAATTATTAATTTAGTGAAGACTAAATAGAAAAATTAGAGAGAAAAACTCGATTTTTTTCTTTGTCCAAATGAAATGATCGAAGTCTCTATTTGTACAGGAAAAAAAGTGATGAATTTTGGCGAAAAACAATTAATTTACTATGAAATAATTGACCCTAAATAACTAAAATCATATAAATATCACAACAACCAATCACATTTTGCCAATTGTTTCATGTGGGTCCCACACCTTTCTCATTCAACATGTTGAACAAATTCAACACCAATTAATCCATATCATTTTCAAAACCTTATTCAACACCCCATTACACCCATTCAACTACTTAATTTTATTTAACTCCCCATTGTAAGTAGTCTTAGGGAAAATCCAATCATATTCCCTCCCAACCAATCACACGTTCTCAATGTGCGGCCCCCATTACTACACCTTACACATGCAGTCCTTTCTTTTTTCACGTGTAGCTTCCAATTTAAAGCTTGAGGATAAGAATTCTTTTGGACATAATAGTAGTGATATTGTGGACCGGTGAATGGTTTACGTAAGTAAGCAGTAAATCAGACTATCAACAATGGTTGAATTATTCAACACCCTCTTTTTCCACTTTTTACACTCCACATCATCTTCTCTCTCTTCCACCTAAAACTTCAACAGTTATTCAACTTTTACTCTCTACAATGGTTTTGTTTAGTAAAATTCAACACCCGACCCCACCAATTTTATTTCATATTTTTATTTTCTTTTATGTTTTTTTGCGAGGTCATATATTAATAATAATAATTAAATTAAAATTAAATTAAAATAATTAATATTTAAATAATTTATTTAAAATTATTAATTTAGTGAAGACTAAATAGAAAAATTAGAGAGAAAAACTCGATTTTTTTCTTTGTCCAAATGAAATGATCGAAGTCTATTTGTACAGGAAAAAAGTGATGAATTTTGGCGAAAAACAATTAATTTACTATGAAATAATTGACCCTAAATAACTAAAATCATATAACAATCACAACAACCAATCACATTTTGCCAATTGTTTCATGTGGGTCTCACACCTTTCTCATTCAACATGTTGAACAAATTCAATACCAATTAATCCACATCATTTTCAAAACCTTATTCAACACCCCATTACACCCATTCAACTACTTAATAATTTTATTTAACTCCCCATTGTAAGTAGTCTCAGGGGAAATCCAACCATATTCCCTCCCAACCAATCACACGTTCCCAATATGCGGCCCCCATTACTACACCTTTCACATGCAATCCTCTTTTTTTTCCTGTGTAGCTTCCAATCTGAAGCTTAAGGATAAGGTTTCTTTTGGATATAATAATAGTGATGTTGTGGACCGATCAATGGTATACGTAAGTGAGCAGTAAATCATTCATAAGACTATCAACAATAGTTGAATTATTCAACACCCTCTTTTTCCACTTTTTATACTCCACATCATCTTCTCTCTCTTCCACCTAAAAATTTAACACTTATTCAACTTTTACTCACTACAATGGTTTTGTTTAATAAAATTCAACACCCGACCCAAACAATTTTATTCCACATTTTTATTTTCTTTTATGTTTTTTTTGCGAGGTTATATATTAATAATAATTATTAATTAAAAATTAAATTAAAATAAATAAGATTTAAATAATTTATTTTAAATTATTAATTTAGTGAAGACTAAATAGAAAAATTAGAGAGAAAAACTTGATTTTTTTTCTTTGTCCAAATGAAATGATCGAAATCTCTATTTGTACAGGAAAAAAAGTGATGAATTTTGGCGAAAAACAATTAATTTACTATGAAATAATTGACCCTACATAACTAAAATCATATAAAAATCACAACAACCAATCACATTTTGCCAATTGTTTCATGTGGGTCCCACACTTTTCTCATTCAACATGTTGAACAAATTCAAGACCAATTAATCCATATCATTTTCAAAACCTTATTCAACACTCCATTACACCCATTCAACTACTTCATAATTTTATTTAACTCCCCATTATAAGTATTCTTAGGGGAAATCCAACCATATTCCCTCCCAACCAATCACACGTTCCCAATGTGCGGACCCCACTACTATACCTTACACTTGCAGTCCTCTCTTTTTTCACCAGTGTAGCTTCCAATCTGAAGCTTGAGGATAAGGTTTCTTTTGGACATAATAGTAGTAATATTGTGGACCGGTGAATGATTTACGTAAGTAAGCAGTAAATCATTCATATGACTATCAATAATGGTTGAATTATTTAACACCCTCTTTTTCCACTTTTTACACTCCACATTATCTTCTCTCTCTTCCACCTAAAACTTCAACACTTATTCAACTTTTACCGACTACAATGGTTTTGTTTAATAAAAATCAACATTCGACCCCACCAATTTTATTTCATATTTTTATTTTCTTTTATGTTTTTTTTTGCGAGGTTATATATTAATAATAATTATTAATTAAAATTAAATTAAAATAATTAAGATTTAAATAATGTATTTTAAATTATTAATTTAGTGAAGACTAAATAGAAAAATTAGAGAGAAAAACTTGATTTTTTTTTCTTTGTTCAAATGAAATGATCGAAATCTCTATTTATAGAGTGAAAAAATGATGAATTTTGGATAAAAACAATTAATTTACTATGAAATAATTGAACCTAAATAACTAAAATCGTATAAAAATCACAACAACCAATCACATTTTGCCAATTGTTTCATGTGGGTCCCACACTTTTCTCATTCAACATGTTGAACAAATTCAACACCAATTAATCCACATCATTTTCAAAACCTTATTCAACACCTCATTACACTCATTCAACTACCTAATAATTTTATTTAACTCCCCATTATAAGTAGTCTTAGGGGAAATCCAACCATATTCCCTCCCAACCAATCACACTTTCCCAATGTGCGGACCCCACTACTACACTTTACACATGCAGTCCTCTCTTTTTTCACCTGTGTAGCTTCCAATCTGAAGCTTGAGGATAAGGTTTCTTTTGGACATAATAGTAGTGATATTGTGGACCGGTGAATGGTTTACATAAGTAAGAAGTAAATCATTTATAAGACTATCAACAATGGTTGAATTATTCAACACCCTCTTTTTCCACTTTTTACACTCCACATCATCTTCTCTCTCTTCCACCTAAAACTTCAACAGTTATTCAACTTTTACTCTCTACAATGGTTTTGTTTAATAAAATTCAACACCCGACCCCAACAATTTTATTTCATATTTTTATTTTCTTTTATGTTTTTTTGCGAGGTCATATATTAATAATAATTATTAATTAAAATTAAATTAAAATAATTAAGATTTAAATAATTTATTTTAAATTATTAATTTAATGAAGACTAAATAGAAAAATTAGAGAGAAAAACTTGATTTTTTTTCTTTGTCCAAATGAAATGATCAAAATCTCTATTTATAGAGGAAAAAATGATGAATTTTGGCGAAAAACAATTAATCTACTATGAAATAATTGACCCTAAATAATTAAAATCGTATAAAAATCACAACAACCAATCACATTTTGCCAATTATTTCATGTGCGTCCCACAACTTTCTCATTTAACATGTTGAACAAATTCAACACCAATTAATCCACATCATTTTTAAAACCTTATTCAACACCACATTACACCCATTCAACTACTTAATAATTTTATTTAACTCCCCATTGTATGTAGTCTTAGGGGAAATCCAACCATATTCCCTCCCAACCAATCACATGCTCCCAATGTCCGGCCGATCGCGACTTTACGTGTCTATTAGTCGGGATAACTGCAAGTGCACAGTCGTGTCGTGTAGTTTTAAAAGATATCGAATCCACAGGGACTATAAATCGATCTACCGTTATCTAAAGTTACTATGTAAAGCTAAGGATAATGATATTTGAGTTGTTTATAAGGGGAAACTAAAATCTTAAATCTAGGTAAAATATAAATGCGCGGCTATCGATATGTAGTTCGTATAACTTAGGGTATCCGAAGTTCCATTGGCCAGATTCTTATTAAATCAAAAACCTTTACTAACTATGTCACTTAAAAGTCCTCCTCTCAAACTCCCGCTCTATTGATTAAGACTACGATCCTAACTCATAATATACGCTCTCGCCATGCCACCAGATTTAGAAACGCTTTTTGAAAACATCATAATTGATAAAATGCCCATTTCATGAAGAGGTTATCTACTTAAATCTCCTAGTCTCAAACTCTCGCTCTGTTGACTCGGATCATGCTAGTATTCCCTAACGTACGCTCTCGCTGTCACGCGTCGGGTTTAAAAACACTTTTTGAAAATAAATAATTCTAATTAGTTTTAATACGCTTTCGCCATCCTTAAAACTAATGTTCTATGTCTACTATCCAGTTAAAAATATCAAACTCTCGCTCTGTTGATTTTAACCTTTATCAGTTCTAAAATCTCAAACTCTCACTCTGTTGATTTTAGAACTTTAGCAAATTAAATTAGACACAAAACCAGAAACGAGTGATTTTTAATAAAACATATTTAAGCCAACTTATTTCGGATCCCTTCGGTTAAAGTACTTTACATACCGATATCTAAATAAATTAGCCAGACATATTAATATGGTTAAACATGCATAAATAGATTTGGTTCATAATTTTAGGCATATTAATTGGCATACAATATATCATGCAAAGGAACATAATTAAAGCAGTAAATAAGAAACCTGAATAATATAAATCTGAAATAAAATCTTGAATCTCGGAGAACTTGAACTTCCACCACATGTTGGTTGGATCGTTTTTCAGAAACTATTCGGCGTAAATTAAACAAGGAATTTAAAAACCAAATTTAACATAAGGTTAGATCTGTTAAAAGTTCACAACAACTTCCGGTGTAGAAATTTTTGTGAGAAAAGATGAACAGGAATATAAAATGCTGGAATAAAAATGCTGAAGAAAAACTATGGCTGAGACAAAAGCATGGTCCAACACCTCTTCACTTTGTAGAAGCCTCTTTTTATAATGAAAAATATGGTAACTGCTTCTTCACGTCTTCCTCTTTCTTCCCCGAGAATTTAGTAACAGCTTTGACTTGGAAAGTATTGGAGACGTGCGTCTTGGGTGAGAAAGAAGTGGAGAAAATAATGGAGAGGTGGAGACGGGCGTCTCCATTTGTGACGTGGCCACTTGTGTTGGGCTTTTGGTCTTTGGAGACGGGGGTCTCCAACTTTGGAGACGGGCATCTCAACTTTGGAGACGGGGGTCTCAGTTTGGAGACGGGCGTCTCCATTTGGAGATGGGCATCTCCCTCTATTTTCGTGGATTGGGCTTTGTTTCTTCCAATATCTCATTTCTTTTCTTCTTCTTACCTCCCATCTTGCTATTTGTATTTCTTTTGCTTTTAGAATCAATTTCTTCTCGATTTCTTCTTCTTTTGCAAAATGCTTCTTTCATAAACATAATATTTGAAACAAAGGAAAATACCAGCATAATGCCGTAATAAAATATAATTATAATAAAATAATGAAACAATTTATGTTATAATTGAGCCTAATATACGATATAATTACGTGTTATCAACATCCCCACACTTAAACCATTGCTTGTCCTCAAGAAATTAACCAACACGGTAAAAAGAAATAATTAAGCTTGATTCGAAACAAGGGCATGACACGACTCCTAATCATATTTGTGTTAGGAAAATGTTAGATCGATAGGTACTAGATATTCGAAACCAAGGACACTGTAATGACACAATGTTCAAAAACTCTCTCCTTATACAAACCAATTCGAATCATGCCATTATCACTCAACCTATATCTCTTGTTATTCTTTCACTCTTTTCATTCAAGCGCAATCACATTAAGCTCGTTATCCGTACACGCACATAGTCAGGGAAATCGGTTAGCGACTATGATCCTTTTTCTATAGCACGGGGTTCTGGTTTTTTTTAATGGTGAAGCCCCATCTTTCCCAACTGCGGTTGTGGGGGATCGGACCGTAGTCCACCCTACCAAGCCCAGTACCAGTAACCTCTAGGCGAACCAACAGTGGGTGCTAATTATTAAATCCTTATTGGCTTAACAACCGTTGGGCTAAATGACCGGGTGAGGGTCACCTAACTTTGAAGGTTATTTTTCAATTAAATCATTTGTTTATTAAAAACAGGATCATTCACTTATATTCATCGACACCCTACGTAGATTGTGCTTAAGATGGTGTCGACTTCTAATATAAACTAAGTTAGAGCTACTTTGAAAACATGAGCCTAAGGTCTCGACATAATGGGCATCCAAATTGATATCACATAATGAGGGGGTTTAGGGTGTCAGGACGGTATCGATGTTGTTGAAACATCCCCAAGTCTTTCTAACAAAGCCTAAAGTGTGACAACCTCTATACTTTCAGAGTGTGTATGCCATGCGTCAAAATTCAAATATTTGTTGGAGGTTAAAATTTTCAAATTTTGGGGAAATTCAATAGCAACAGAAAATCACGTATAAAGACTCGACAATATAACTAGAAAATAATAAAGCAACAAATGAGAACAGTAAAGTTCCTCCCCCACACTTAAACCAAACATTGTCCTCAATGTTTTGATATAAGGTGGAAAAGGAAAGACATAACCTATATGGATGCTACAGGCGTTCCATCACGACCAAATCCGCTCTGTGTCCGGAGGAAATACCTTCTCCTATCATACTCATCAATTGTGTCACCACCAGCAGCAACACTCGTAGGAATGTGCGTGGAGACCCGCTCATCTTTGAGACGACCGTCTATAGATTTTTTGCCTAGATATGGTTTAGAAGTGACAAGCGATCCATATTTTTATTTTCTGCAAGTTCAAACAATAAAATGAAAACAATTAAATAGAAAGCTCGTGGGCTGCCTCCCACGCAGCGCTTTGTTTAACGTAGATAGCTCGACGGCTTAAGAGTGCAAGCACTCATGGTGGTTCTCTCGAGAATGACTCCTCGTTTGAACTTTTAGTAATCGTCGTTTTCCATGGCCACTTATCAAGCCATCTCACATATCCCTCACCTTTTCTTTTCTTTCTTCTGTGGGGTGGTTCATTCTCTTGAAATCGTGGTGGCGGTTCTGGATCTATCCTAAGTATCAGTTTTTCGAGTTCGGGCTTATTGATTTCATCCACCACCTCAAATGCTAATCTTACCCTCTTAACAGAAAAGATATCCCTAGTTTCATGGTCTTCTAACTTCCTATTTTTATGGGAGACTACAAACAAGCGTGTTTTGGTGTCGATATTTTTCGATACCTCCACGTACATTTTGGATCGGGAGTCTACATTAGCTTCCATAAAACTTTGTAGGAAAGGAATCGGTGGGGTATAGGGAAGAGGAACAACAATATGTGCTTCCTTCTCTACTTCTTCTACAACCTCCCTTTCAGATGGTGTTGGTGGATGTTTCTCAATCTCCACTCTTTTCTCACTAGAAATCTCTTCAACCACATTATCACTCTCCTCAATCTCATAATCACTCTCTTCAATCTCATTATCACTCTCCTCAGGAATTTCAATTTATTTTTCACTAATGGTTGTGTCCATATACTCCTCAAGTAAGTGTCCTAGTAGCTTTTGTTCAAGTTGGGAGATTTGAGTCTCTAATGCCATGTTGTGAGTCGCGAAGGACTCAACCATAGTGGTCAGTCGCCTAAGGATTTCATTGTTTTGAAGACTTTGTTTGATAAACTCTTGGTTTTGGACGGTTTGTGTCTCTACAAAGTGCTCCACCATGGCTTCTAATCTAGAGTGAGTTAGCGTCTCGTCGAGATCCTTCATTGATGTTTCGAAGTTAAAATTATGGGATTCTTGTGGTTCTTCAAAGGGATCTAGCGTTGCATTTTGCGTTTCCTCAAAGTGCTTCGTCATCATAGATTCTAGCCTAGAGAGAGTTTGTGCTTCAATGAATTCCTCCATTAAGATTTCGAGGTTGGATTTATGATAATCTTGCGACTCCTCAAAATATTGGGCGTGGTGATCGTAGAGGAAATTTGGTTGATGACAAGTTTGTGTTGCATTGAAATCCTCTATTAATGCTTCGAGGTTAGAATTATTGGATTCTTGTGGTTCCTCGAAATATTGGTTGTGGTGATCGTAGAGGAAATTTCGTTGTGGATAGGTTTGGTTAGAATTATAAAATTCTTGCGACTCCTCAAAATGTTGGGATTGATAGTTGGGGAGGTAGTTTGGGTGAGAATGAGTTTGTGACGCATTGAAATTTTCCAATAGTATTTCGAGGTCGAATTTATGGGATTCTTGGTATCCCTCGAAATAGTGTTGTTGGGAGTTGTAGAAAAAGTTTGGGTGATACATTGTAACTAATAATAATAAAAAATCCTTAGTCTCTACTGCGTAACTAAACGAGTTACGATATCGACTTAAATAGTCCCCGGCAACGGAGCCAAAAACATGATCGCGACTTTACGTGCCTATTAGTCAGGATAACTGCAAGTGCACAGTCGTGTCGTGTAGTTTTTAAAGATATCGAATCCACAAGGACTATAAATCGATCTACCGTTATCTAAAGTTACTATGTAAAGCTAAGGCTAATGATATTTGAGTTGTTTATAAGAGGAAACTAAAATCTTAAATCTTGGTAAAATATAAATGCTCGGATATCGATATGTAGCTCGTCCAACTTAGGTGATCCGAAGTTCCATTGGCCAAATTCTTATTAAATCAAAAACCTTTACTAACTATGTCACTTAAAAGTCCTCCTCTCAAACTCTCGCTCTATTGATTAAGACTACGATCCTAACTCATAATGTACGCTCTCGCCATTCCACCAGATTTAAAAACGCTTTTTGAAAACATCATAATTGATAAAATGCCCATTTCATGAAGAGGTTATCTACTTAAATCTCCTAGTCTCAAACTCTCGCTCTGTTGACTCGGATCATGCTAGTATTCCCTAACGTACGCTCTCGCTGTCCCGCGTCGGGTTTAAAAACACTTTTTGAAAATAAATAAATTCTAATTAGTTTTAATACGCTTTCGCCATCCTTAAAACTAATGTTCTATGTCTACTATCTAGTTAAAAATATCAAACTCTCGCTCTGTTGATTTTAACCTTTATCAGTTCTAAAATCTCAAACTCTCGCTCAGTTGATTTTAGAACTTTAGCAAATTAAATTAGACACAAAACCATAAACGAGTGATTTTTAATAAAACATATTTAAGCCAACTTATTTCGGATCCCTTCGGTTAAAGTACTTTACATACCGATATCTAAATAAATTAGCCAGACATATTAATATGGTTAAACATGCATAAAAAGATTCGGTTCATAATTTTAGGCATATTAATTGGCATACAATATATCATGCAAAGGAACATAATTAAAGCAGTAAATAAGAAACCTGAATAATATAAATCTGAAATAAAATCTTGAATCTCGGAGTACTTGAACTTCCACCACAGGTTGGTTGGATCGTTCTTCAGAAATTATTTGGCATAAATTAAACAAGGAAATTAAAAACCAAATCTAACGTAAGGTTAGATCTCTTAAAAGTTCACAACAATTTCCGGTGTAGAAATTGTTGTGAGAAAAGATGAACAGAATAGAAAACAATTGCTGGAAAATAAAATGCTGGAATAAAAATGCTGAAGAAAAACTATGGTTGGGACAAAAGCATGGTCCAACACCTCTTCACTTCGTAGAAGCCTCTTTTTATAATGAAAAATATGGTAACTGCTTTTCACGTCTTCCTCTTTCTTCCCCAAGAATTTAGTAACAGCTTTGACTTGGAAAGTATTGGAGACGTGCGTCTTGGGTGAGAAAGAAGTGGAGAAAATAATGGAGAGGTGGAGACGGGCATCTCCATTTGTGACGTGGCCACTTGTGTTGGGCTTTGGGCCTTTGGAGACGGGCATCTCTATTGCACCCCAAAATTTGCCCTCTTTCCTTTGCTATAAGTTATGAAAGGACGTTTATTCGTCCTTTAAAAATCAAAGAAAAATAATAAAGAGTTTCTTTTAAATGGTGTTTACAATCGTTAATTCAGCCGAGATTAATTGGATTTCATGTTAAGAGGTTCTTAAGTGTTTTAACTCTTCTCTACTTCGAGGATTCCTCAAACGCGTTGCCGTTATGTTGGATTGAAGCTCAAGTGTGAATCGTGGCATAAAGAAATAAAATGGTGATCAAGACAATTGTTTGCTCTCTCCGTTGCTTATGACTTGTTGTTTATAAATGCGAGTTGATTTGAGACTGAAGTTAGGAGTTCATTAAGAATGCAAGTTTGATTTTAGGTTTGAAGTTGATTAAGTGGTTCCATAAGTTCAAATTTGTGTTCGAGATTAATTGATGGGATTCAAGTTCTTAAGCTCATGATACGTCGAGAATTAATTCATGCTTGTTAAATTGGAAGATTTACTCATTTGAATTTTAGCATACAAGTCTCAAGATTCAAATTCATTCAAATTGCTTGCAAGAGTCATTTATCATTCAAAGTTCAAATTTCCATACAAAGTCCATTCATACCATCACAAATATCCATTGCAATTCAAAGTTTCATTACAAAAAAAATCATGTTATTACAATCAAGCATTCATTCAAATGTCCATGTCCAAATATTCATACAATATCATAACATCATTCAAATGTCCATTACAAAATTCAAACCTCTTTCCAAAATTTCATCTATTATATTATTACAAGAGAAAACTACATAAAAAAAAGCCTATCCTAATCTTCCAATCTTTCAAGCTGCTTCCAAACCGAAAATACACCATAACCAGCAGCAGCATTCAAGCAAAAGAGAACCGAGCCAATTCTGAATAAATACTACGAATCCTGCACATTAAACCAAAACCGTCCCTGCACTCCAGAGGAAACCGAATTTCAAATTCCCATTTGCATCAATATAAAACTCGCGGTTTTGTTTACAATTGAGAAAAAAGACCGAACCGGTTCGATAACAGCTTAGCCGAATCAATATAACCAAAAATCGATAACAAAAAAAGAGGGGAAAAGCTGATAACGAAAAAAAAAGGAAGGAGAAAACCGGTATCAAACAGAACCAAATTCGTAACAAACTATTAGCAGAGTAGAATTGAAAAGCTATCAGAAAAGAAGGAAGGAAAAAATCAACAACAGAAAAATTAGGGAAGAAAATGTAACAAACCTCATAACCGACAAAATGTAACAAACTTTCTTGATCTTGAGTCTTCATCTTCAATCGATTGAATCTCCATCTTCCTTTTCACGAACAAAAAATTCAGAAGCTCTCTCTATCCTCTTCAATCTTTATTGGTAACAAACTCGAGAACGGATTTCAACACTTCTTCAATCCCTGCATCCTCAAGAACAAAAACTCCATAACAGAAAAACCCTCGGAACTTTTCTTAATCTTTCAACATCTTCAAGGAGAACTCTCGAGAATCAACGCTCTTGAACCTGTGGAAGAATAAGAAACGCATATTAACAAAAAAACGGAAGAAGACTCCACGCATCACAATCCTCGATCCTTCAACAACCTGTTACACTTCAATAATCATCATTGCATCAGCATCTTCCTCGAATCTTCAAAGGTCATCATCATTGATACATTGTTCCGCACACTTTAATCATCACCAAATCTTCATCAATTTCCAGATTCAAAGCTTTCATACGTAAACTCTATTACGCTTCAACCGAAAATCATCAGCATCACAACATCTCCATCACCGAATCCAAGATACGAACGGAACAAGTGGACGGAGACCTGCAATCGGAGATTTAGGAGATGTGAATTGGAAAGATTGAGAGGAGGAAGGCCATGTAGTGCAAGGCGGAGGTTTTGATCGGAGACGAACATCTCTGTCGTCGTCGCGCCGCCGTGGTTGAAGGAGGACGAGAGTACATCGGAGAAGGAGATGAGCCGCCGTCGCCGTCACCGTCCGAGGTTGAGGGAGAAAGAGTGAGCTGAGTTCAATTCACGTAAAAGACCTAATCCCCTTCTTAATTCATCTTGTATTAATGCCTTTTCCATTTTGTTAATTAGGATTATCTGAGGTTTAATATGTTTAATTGGTCACTAACTAAAAAAAATCATTAAGAAAATTTGGTGATTAATTGAGATTGATTAAGCTTTGATGGATCATATTTTTTTTATTCCTTGGGCCTCACACGAAATTCATTGTTACACCCCCAATGGCCCAATCATCCATATTTTTGGACACAAGAAACTTGTACGAAAACTCTGCCTGGGCCAAATCTCTCGGGCCTGCGCCCTTACTTCTGTATGCACCATTATTTTCAGCTTTCACCCCTTTGATTCACAATTAATTCATGTTTAGAAATTAGTTTTCTTTCATATTTTTCTTAGGGAACAAAACATTGACAAAAACAAAGAAAAACATTGTATTTGATTAGTTTGTAACATGATAAAAAGATAAAAAAGACATGTAATATGTTCTCTTATTAGAATTTAAATTTTTTGTTGCATAGTGTAGTTCTAATTCTTTGATAAAATGTCATGAAAAATAGTATTCTTGTTAGATTTTGTTCTTAGAATTTAATTAGAATTTTACTTCTATTTTGTTTCATAATCCGATTAAGTGACTTTGTTCGCATTTCCTTGTTATTTCTAATAAGTGTGCTAGCTTGTGCAAGGTACTTTGAGAGAGTTCGATTGGGATTCAATTGCGTTGTGTTCCACTTTATTTGTGGGACACGAACTTATTCATGATCTCTCATCCATTAAGATGTATTCCTGTATTGTCTGGATTGTATTTCTTGCAGGTTGCTTGTGTGGTTGTGTTTGATACGCACCATATAGCGGTTGTGATTTATTTTCACACTGCATCGCTTTGACGCTTATGCTGGACTCCTGGCTTTGATGGATGTTAAATTACGTGTAGTTTCTTAGTGCTGCTTGCGTTGCTAGATCACTGTGGATTTGCTATCCGCTCGGTATCCCCTTTGTCCCATTTACTCTTTCACGCACCATATCTTGCCATGAGAAGTAGGGTAGGCATGCAACATCATATTTGCCATGAGAAGTAGGACCTAGATATTCATCTGGCCAAGCCCTCGAAAGAGGCTCTCTTTTTGTTTGTTTACTATTCATTGCCTCTTTCTTTTTTACTTTCCGCCTGTCTCGGGTGGCTTTCCCTGTTGACAATAGCTTCGGGTGGCTTTCCCCATTAGCTAACAGTCTGTGGTGTCCCTGTCTCGGGTGGCTTTCCCCATTGACAGTAGATTCGGGTGGCTTTCCCCGTTAGCTAACAGTCTGTGGCGTGTTTATCTCGGGTGGCTTTCCCCGTTGATAGTAGCTTAGGGTGGCTTTCCCCGTTAGCTAAGAGTCTGTAGTGTATCTATCTCGGGTGGCTTTCCCCGTTGATGGCAACTTCGGGTGGCTTTCCCCGTTAGCTAAAGCACTTCCCCTGTCCCTAGGTCACTACTTCGGTAGTTTATTTGCTTTACGAGCCGAGCTCGTTTGTGTGTTGCATTTGCATTGATTACTACTTTGGTAGTTTGTTTGTTTCTCGAGCGGAGCTCGATTGTATGCTATATCCTTGTGATGCTTGTTCACTATTTCCTTATCTGCTATGCCTGTTAGTATGACATCTTTGTGATGCTTGTTCACACACTTGCGCATGTATGCCTGTTACATGTTGCTTGCGATGCCTGTTCGCATTTTTATTCGTGATACTTGTTCATATTTGACGTGTATGCCTGTTACATGTTTGCCATGCATGTATGCCTGTTACGTGTATGTCATTTATCTGCTATGCCTGTTAGTATGATATCACTTGTGATGCCTGTTCACACACTCACATTCGTGTATACCTGTTACATGTCTGTTTTCTGTTTGTGATGCCTGTTCGCCTGTTCTTATATGTGATGCTTGTTCACACGCCGTGTTTGCTAGTATCTTTGTGATGCTCCTTGTTTGCATGCTCCCTTAGGGTGCTCGGTTCCGTTTCTCTAGGAGACGCGAATCGAGATAGAAACAGAAAATTTTGAGCCGAGCTACGGTAGCTCTGATTCTGCAAAACAGATACGTAGGCAGCGGGGTAGGGCCCGTGCGAGTATAACTCTTTCTTTTCCCTACATTTTGCATGCATTTTAGTCCAGATTAGCGCAGTTTGCTTACACACCCATAGTTTTAGACACTGGCGTGGATACCATCGAGTACGATGGGCGCTAGGGGTGCTAATACCTTCCCCTCGCGTAACCGACTCCCTTACCCTTTTTCTCTGGTCGTGAGACCGTTGTTTTGTTTTGTGGTTTGCTGGCATTCCCTTCCTTTTCAGGATAAATATGTTAGTGGCGACTCAGTTAATTTTCGCGGTAGCGACAGCTGGCGACTCTGCTGGGGACGTCTCGACCTATTGCGGGTCCGGACTTAGCGAGTCGATCCTAGCGCTTGTGTGTTTATCTTTGGGTGCTTTACTGCTTTGCATATTTACTTGTTTGCATTGCATTCTATTTGCGCCTTTACTTTTCTGCATCATATTCTGGACTGTCTGGATTTCTGTCTGTTGGGTGGGTGTTTCAAGAGGTAAACGACCCAATACCCAGGTCATGAGTGATACCTTAGAAACTAGGACTAGAGTGGCCGTGACGGACAGAAGGCGTATGCCTGATTGATCTGATCACGTATCCACGGGTAGAGCTTGGTGGAATGAGGCAATATCGTATGATAGCGCCTACATTCGATCCTCTGTTGGCTTTTCGACCTACTCTGGCCTAGATTTTACCCGTGAGTGGGGCGGGAATCAATGATCATATAACAGGTACATTGTTGGTTACCGCTGTAACACCCCATTTCTACCCGGAAATTATATATAAAAAAATCAGAGTTTTCAAAATTTCTCAATAAACAAATGAGGCGTCACATAATTAAAACAAAACAAATCACCTCGTCGCATAAAGCGGATACATAGCACCTTTGAAATAGAATAACTTATTTTATTAAAACACAGCGGAATCACTTAAGAATGTATTCAATAAAATATCTTCAGTTAACTTAACATTGTGTCCAACCAAAATGAAACAATTAAATAGCAACATCAATAATAATATAAATCGTTCCCCCCAGAGTGCTACGTATCAGAGCGACAACCGACTCGAGTAACGGCAACTAAATCTTCATACTTGAATACCTGCACGTTGCCAATATAAAGGCAACGGCGAAACAAGAGAAAAGGGTGAGATATCAAATCATATAAGTGGGCATATGATAAATTGCATGCTAGGATTCAGACATATAAAATCATCACATCACAAGTATCAATAGCTACTATACACATCATACTTCTACAGTTCATTAATCTCACATACTTTTCATCACACAACAAGTCATAATCATGTAAATAGTATCATCTAATAAATTTCACATATTCAAGTAAGCACAAAATTCAATAGTATAATACTCAAAAGATTCAATACTATTATCCAAATATATACACAATCCATCATTATCACATATTCACACGTTTAACCAATTATATATCAAAACATCACCAATTTCAATTTTCACATCTCATGTACACATGACAATCACATAAATGCATATATTCAAACATCACTTAACCTCAATGTGACTCAATGCAAGACATGTGACTCTATGCATGTGGTACCCAATGTGGACCCAAAGTTCCACCGCTTCCGATTCATATAGAATCTAGCCACGCTTCAGATCCGGACAAGATCAAAGCCACCAAATGTAAACATATAGTTTACCGCTTCCCGAATTCACCCTAGAATCCAAGCCCCGCTTTTGTTTCAAAGCAAACCACCTTTGTTTCAAGGCACACCATGACATGAATGCATGTACAATGTTGACAAACATATGCAATTAAGATCATCTCTACCATCTTAATATTTAGCATATCACAATAATTCAACTCGATAAATTATCCACCAATTGTACACAACATTCACAACACGTACATATCATTCACATATAAAAGGCCAATTAATCAATTACGATTCACAAAATCCAATTAACACTAGTAACCATACTATCTCATGTTAATTCTCATTTTGCCAATTATATATGAACATACACATTTAAAATCAAGCAATTAATCATTAAAATTAATGCTATCCAACTACCCACAGAGAATCAATATCAAAACAACATCATTGACATAATAATATATATTTCTCAACATACATATCCAAGTCAAAACACAATTACGGATAAATTCTCAAAATATCGTAATTTACCGACAAACCAAATAGTTGATCTAATTCCAATTTATATTCTAATCAATTAAACACATTGAAATTAATTCAACTATTAATTTAATCAACCAATTAATAATCACACTATATTAATTTAAATTCACTTCTATTTCTACTCTATTTCCAATCTCTAGCATTCTATTGCTCAAGATCATTTTTATTGAAAAGAATATCGCGCTAGCTTTCTAACGCTTCGAACGGGGATTCGAACGGAGTTACGATTTAAAAGATATGAATTGTTAAAGTTCCAATGAAAAAGCAAACACCGACATTATAGACTGACAACTCTAAACACGTCAGAATTACTCAAAACAAACAAAAGTATGGTTCTTAGTAATTCAAAACAACTCTAACAACTTTATTGTCAACTCTAACAACTCTATTGACAACTTTAATAACTCTATTGACAACTCTATTAGCAACTCTAACAACTCTATTCAAATTAAAATAATTTAAATTAGCTTATTAATCTAATTATTTATCTCTAATTCCAAAACTCCTAAAATTATTACAAATAATATTAATTACAACTCCATTATATTCTATTCCTAAAATGTGTGTCAATTTCCATCACAAAACCAATATTTATTTATAAAGAATATTTAAATTAAAACCCAATTTCGGTCGATTCGTAAAATATCACAAATTCAACAAAATAACACCACCACATTAATCTACTAATTAAACTTAACTACCACGTAAATTTTCATCAAACTCCGGATTGAAGGATAGAAAAACACTTAGAAAGGGGGGGTTTGAATAAGTGTAGTCTAAAAACTTGAACGATAAAAACAATATGCACAGTTATTTTTATCCTGGTTCGTTGTTAACTAAACTACTCCAGTCCACCCCCGCGGAGTGATTTACCTCACCTGAGGATTTAATCCACTAATCGCAACAGATTACAATGGTTTTCCACTTAGTCCGCGACTAAGTCTTCTAGAGTATCCTGATCACAACCTGGTCACTCCAGGAACAAATGCTTAGACACAAGCTAAGACTTTCTTAGAGTATCCTGACCACCACGTGATCACTCTAATTACAACTGCTTAGACACAAGCTAAGACTTCCTAGAGTATCCTGATCAACACTTGATCACTCTAGTTACTTACAAATTAATGTAATCAAATAAGAGTTTTACAATGCTTCTTAAAAGCTATAATCACAACAGTGATATTTCTCTTAACGTTTAAGCTTAATCTCACTAATATATTACAACAGCAATGTAGTGAGCTTTGATGAAGATGAAGTTTCTGAGCTTTGAATTTGAGCAGCGTTTCAGCAAGTTTTTCAGAATAGTTTCGTTCAGAATTGGTAACCTTGCTTCTCATCAGAACTTCATATTTATAGGCGTTTGAGAAGATGACCGTTGAGCGCATTTAATGCTTTGCGTGTTCCGTACAGCTTTGCATTTAATGTTTCACGCTTTTGTCAACTACCTCGAGCCTTGTTCACGCTGTGTCTACTGACGTTGCCTTTAATAGCTTCCAACGTTCCTTTTGTCAGTCAGCGTAGCCTGCCACATGTACTTTCTTCTGATCTGATGTTTGAATATAATATTTGAATATCATCAGAGTCAAACAGCTTGGTGCATAGCATCTTCTTGTCTTCTGACCTTGAAGTGCTTCTGAGCGTGATACCATGAGAACTTCAGTGCTTCTGCTTCTGACCTCAAGTTCTTCTGATGCTTTCATAGACCCATGTTCTGATTCTGCCTTGACCATCTTCTGATGTCTTGCCAGACCATGTTCTGATGTTGCATGCTGAACCTTCTGAGACAAAGCTTCTGAGCGCTGATTTGTGCATACTCTTTATATATTTCCTGAAAGGGAAATTGCAATGTATTAGAGTACCACATTATCTCACACAAAATTCATATCCTTGTTATCATCAAAACTAAGAATATTGATCAGAACAAATCTTGTTCTAACAATCTCCCCCTTTTTGATGATGACAAAAACATATATAAATGATATGAATTTGCGATCAGAAAGAGCAGACGGCTAAAGACAAATTACACAGCTATAGCATAAGCATGTGAATATGTCTCCCCCTGAGATTAACAATCTCCCCCTGAAATAAATACTCGAAGAACTTTAATAATAAAAGACTTCCCTGATTATTTCGGTAGAGACGATCACATAAGCTTCTTGCTTCTGATAATTCATAGCTTCTGACTTCTGCTTCCATTGGACAGCTTCAGAACTTGAATTTCTTTAGATCCCTAGAACACTCACAGCTTCTGATTCCTGCTTCCATTTAGGACAGCTTCAGAACTTGAATTTCTTTGATCTTCAGAACATTCACATCTTCTGATTCATGCTTCCATTTAGGACAGCTTCAGAACTTGAATTTCTTTGATCTTCAGAACATTCACAGCTTCTGATTCATGCTTCCATTTAGGACAGCTTCAGAACTTGAGTTTTCTGGATCTTTAGAACATTCACAGCTTCTGATTTCTGCTTCCCTCGGATAGCTTCAGAGCTTTGAATTTCTTCTTACATCACTTCATGCTAGATTGTATCAGAACATTGTTGAATGTACCAGAGCATCATCAGAGCATCTCTACATCCTGAAATGTTACAGAACAAAACTAAACGACAAAAGTCAGCATGAAAGAGTTAGAACATAAGATGTGTATCATAACACAAAATATGTATCAGAGCCATATAAGCCACATAGAATATATCAGATCCAATAGACAATGTATCAGAGCAAATAGACAATGATTTGGATCATATTCTATTATCAGAATTTTTGATCATTCTTCCTTCTTGCTTCTGATTCTGAAGCTTCCTAGCACTCAGCTTGCTTCAAGAATCCAAGAGATATTTCTGATCATTCTTCCTTCTTGCTTCTGATTCTGAAGCTTCCTAGCACTCAGCTTGCTTCAAGAATCCAAGAGATATTTCTGATCATTCTTCCTTCTTGCTTCTGATTCTGAAGCTTCCTAGCACTCAGCTTGCTTCAAGAATCTAAGAGCTTGATTCATTTTGTTGCTTCTTATGTTGATCTTGAATCTTTGATTCCTGCAACAACACAACTTAAAAACATAGAACTTTGCAAGTTCTGTTAGTAAATGTGGGGTCTTTCTTCCCAGCAACTGCTAATATAAATCAAATCATTTATCATATATTTTCTCCCCCTTTTTGTCATAACATCAAAAAGCATAAAAGATTCAGATGTAAAGCAAGAGACAAAAGGAAAGAAACATAAATAATTTTTCATTGATTTCAACAAGAAGGATTACAAAAGATGTATGCAGAAAACAGATGCAACAGGGAAAGAAAACTACAAAGACTTAAGAGCTACAACCCTAACTTAGACATAATCCTAGCTAACATATCATGAATCCCTGCGGTCTTCTCAGTTTGTTCAGCCATGAAGGCTTGAAACTCTACATGCCTGAGCAGCTCCCAGAGAAAGGAGTAAATGAATACAAAAGAGGAACTGAGAACAGTTCACCAGGAGAGAGCGTATTCTCAGATGGGCTTTCCCTTAACATAGAAGTTAAGTCCTTAGGGAACCTAACTTCATCCAATATCTTAAGAAAGTCTTCTTCCTTTGGACAAAGGTTAATGACAGCATCAAGGAAGAGATCTGACTTGAGAAAAAACTTGGAATGCCATCCCGAGATATGTTTCTCATCCTGTAACCGATTAACCCTTCCATCCGTTCTATTCAAATAGATCATCCACTTTTGAGACTTAGTTTCTTCAACAGGTTTAAAGTTTTGATGAAGAGAACTGGGCGAAGGATTCATGATGAATGCTAGATCGATGAAGAATGAACTAGGGTTATCACAAAAGATATTCATAGAAAAAATGAGAGAAAGAAAGCGAGAGCACAAAGATTGATTGAAGAATGCAAGGAAATGGAGGAATAAATAGAGGGAAAAAGAAGAGGGAAACGTTCGAGGAATATAAAAAAGAAAAGAAGGAAAATAAAAGAAATAATGAATGGCATTTAATGTTATTTGACGTGAGGAGAGATAATAATGACAAAAGACGATATTTGCACAGTTACCTAAGTAGACGTCCCCTCAACTGCACGCACGCTTGTCCAGAAATAGTGAACACGTGTTTACTATCTGGATAGCCAGTTACAGCTGTTTTGCTTTTAGAGAGATTCTGAATCAACTTAGACATTGAAACGTTAGTAATAACTGAATCACAATTTCTAATTGATTTCAATCAGAACTTCTTAAAAAAAAGTAGTCCAATTTCATTTCAGAAGATAGTCATACATAAGATCTTCTCATCTTCTCATTCTGGGCATAAATCCATACTGATATTCTTCAGAATGAACTTAAACCTATCTTCAGCAAGGGGTTTTGTAAAGATATCAGCCCATTGATGGTCTGTATCCACAAAGTTTAAAGATATAACACCCTTCTGAACATAGTCCCTTATGAAATGATGTTTAATCTCAATATGTTTAGCTTTTGAATGTAAAATAGGATTCTTAGATAAACATATAGCAGAAGTATTATCACAGAAAATAGGAATGTTACTCTCATATATCTGATAATTTTCCAGCTGACTTCTCATCCAGAGCATTTGTGTGCTACAACTAGCAGCAGCAACATATTCTGCTTCTGTTGTTGAGAGGGCAATAATAGCTTGCTTCTTGCTGTACCATGAGATCAAATGACTTCCAAGAAATTGACAACTTCCAGAAGTACTCTTTCTTTCTATTCTATCTCCAGCATCACAGAATCCTACTAAGTTGTAATCTTTAGATCTTCTGTAAACTAAACCAACATTAGTAGTACCTTTCAGATACCTTAGAATTCTCTTAACCGCAGTTAAATGAGATTCTCTTGGATCTGATTGGAATCGAGCACACAAACAAACACTAAAGAGAATGTCAGGTCTAGAAGCAGTTAGATATAGAAGAGATCCAATCATACCTCTATACAACTTCTGATCTACCTTCTTACTTACCTCATCCTTACCCAGTACACATGTTGGATGCATAGGAGTTTTGGCATCTTTGCTTTCAGAAAGATTAAACTTCTTCAGAAGTTCTTTCACATACTTCGTTTGATGAACATAGGTTCCATCGGAAGTTTGGTTGATTTGAATCCCAAGGAAATACTTGAGTTCTCCCATCATGCTCATTTCAAATTCAGCCTGCATAGACTTAGCAAACTCCTTTCCAAGTGTAGCATTAGATGTTCCAAAGATAATATCATCAACATATATTTGACAAATTAAAATATCCTTTTTAAATGTTTTACAAAAGAGAGTAGTGTCAACTTTTCCTCTAGTGAAATCATTTTCCAGAAGGAAAGAACTCAAACGTTCATACCAAGCTCTGGGAGCTTGTTTCAATCCGTATAATGATTTCTTTAATTTAAAAACATGATTTGGAGACATGGAGTCTTCAAAACCAGGAGGTTGGTGAACATAAACTTCTTCATCTATATAACCATTTAAGAAGGCACTCTTGACATCCATCTGATAAAGAGTGATGTTGTGTTGAGTGGCAAAAGAAATTAATAGACGAATAGATTCTAACCTGGCCACTGGTGCAAAGGTTTCTGTATAATCAATCCCTTCTTGCTGACTATAACCCTGAGCAACCAGTCTGGCTTTGTTTCTTACCACTTCACCTTTCTCACTTAACTTGTTTCTGAAAACCCACTTAGTACCGATGATGTTAAATCCTTTTGGTCTAGGAACCAAGTCCCATACATCATTCCTTGTAAACTGATTTAGTTCTTCTTGCATGGCAATTATCCAGTCTGGATCTTCTAGAGCTTGATCAACAGAAGTTGGCTCGATCAAAGAAACAAGACCTAATTGACATTCTGCATTGTTCTTAAGGAATGCCCTTGTTCTGATGGGATCATCTTTCTTTCCAAGGATCACATCTTCTGAATGAGCTGAGGCAAGTCTAGGTGATCTTCTGATAGTAGGTTCTTCAGAAATCCTAAGATTCTCTAAGGATGCAGCAACTTGATCTTCTGATTCATTGCTTCTGAGACTGCCAGCTTCTGCAGCTTTGCTTCTTGGTTCTACTGCTTCTGATATATCAATATCAAAATCTGCAAAATTCTCAAACTGCTTTGGTTTTTCAAGACCAAGCTTATCATCAAATCTGATATTGATTGATTCTTCTACAATCAATGTTTCAGTATTGTATACTCTGTAGCCTTTAGAGCGTTCAGAATATCCAAGAAGGAAACATTTTTGTGCTTTGGAATCAAACTTACCAAGATGATCTTTAGTATTCAGAATAAAACATACACATCCAAAAGGATGGAAATATGAAATGTTGGGCTTTCTGTTCTTCCACAATTCATAGGGAGTCTTATTTAGAATAGGTCTTATAGAGATTCTATTCTGAATATAACATGCAGTGTTAATTGCTTCTGCCCAGAAATGCTTAGCCATATTGGTTTCATTGATCATGGTTCTGGCCATTTCTTGTAGAGTCCTATTCTTTCGCTCTACAACTCCATTTTGCTGTGGAGTTCTAGGATAAGAGAAATCATGGGCAATACCATTATCTTTGAAGAACTCTTCAAAGAGTCTGTTCTCAAATTCGCCACCATGATCACTTCTGACCTTTATGATTTTGCACTCCTTCTCAGATTGGATCTGAGTGCAGAAATTCAAAGAACACTGAATGAGACTCATCCTTGTGTTTCAAGAACTTTACCCATGTCCAGCGGCTATAATCATCAACGATGACTAATCCATATTTCTTTCCTCTGACAGATGCTGTTTTGACTGGGCCAAACAGATCAATGTGCAGAAGTTCTAACAGCCTTGAGGAAGAGACAACATTCTTAGACTTGAATGCAGGTCTGGAGAACTTGCCCTTCTGACATGCTTCACAAAGAGCATCTGATTTGTATTTCAGATTTGGGAGTCCTCTGACCAGATTTAGTTTGTTAATCTGAGAAATCTTTCTCAAACTAGCATGTCCTAATCTTCTGTGCCAGACCCATTGCTCTTCAGAAACAGACATAAGACAAGTCACCTTCTGCTTCTCAAGATCAGAAAGATCAATCTTATAAATGTTGTTCTTCCTCTTGCCTGTAAATAGGATTGAGCCATCCTTCTGACTTACAGCCTTGCAAGACTTTTGATTGAAGATTATATCATAACCATTGTCACTTAATTGACTTATGGACAATAAGTTATGCGTTAATCCTTCTACAAGAAGTACATTAGTTATGGAAGGAGAGTTACCAAGACTTATGGTTCCAGAGCCAATGATTTTGCCCTTCTGATCTCCTCCAAACTTGACTTCTCCACCTGGTTTAAGCACCAGGTCTTGGAATGTAGACCTTCTTCCCGTCATGTGTCGCGAGCACCCAGAGTCCAGGTACCATGACATTTTGCTTTCTGTCCTCTTTGCCGCCAAGGATATCTGCAATAGGAATAATCTTTTCCTTAGGTACCCACAATTTCTTGGGTCCTTTCTTGTTAGTTCTCCTCAAGTACTGATTGAACTTGGGTTTAGCAAAATATTTAGCAGGAGGAACAGCATGATATTTCTTATTCTGAGTTCCATGATATTTCTTAGGTTGTGTCACATGCTTCTTGGTGTGTGTTATGTGAAAACTTTGTGCATGTGATGTGTGCTTAATATCATGGGAGTGGCCAAATTTAAATTGGTTATATAGAGGCTTGTATGATATTTTCATATCATCCACAGATTCAAGCTTGTAAGGGATTTCACCCTCATAACCAATGCCAACTCTCTTGTTCCCAGACACAGCATATATCATAAAAGCTAGCTGACTTCTGCCAATACTTCTAGATAAGAACTTCCTGAAACTTAAATCATATTCTTTCAGAATATGATTCAGACTGGGAGTGGATTTTTCTGAATCAGAAGGAGATCCAACATTATTGGATAATTTTAAAACTTTTTCTTTTAATTCAGAATTTTCCAACTCAAGCTTCTTAGTTTCAAATTCAAATTGCTTTTTCAGCTTTTTGTATTTGATACTAAGATGAGCTTTTAATTCAAGAAGCTCTGTTAGACTGGAAACTAACTCTTCTCTAGATAGTTCAGAAAATACCTCTTCAGAATCTGATTCTGATGTAGATTCTGATCCATCACCTTCTGTCGCCATCAGCGCAAAGTTTGCCTGCTCTCCTTCAGAGTCTGATCCTGATTCTGATTCCGAATCATCCCATGTTGCCATAAGACCTTTCTTCTTATGAAACTTCTTCTTGGGATTCTCCTTCTGAAGTTTTGGACATTCATTCTTGTAATGTCCAGGCTCATTGCACTCATAGCAGACAGCCTTCTTCTTGTCAGATCTTCTGTCGCCAGAAGATTCTCCTTGTTCAAATTTCTTTGAACTTCTGAAGCCTCTGAACTTCTTTTGCTTGCTCTTCCAGAGTTGGTTCACCCTTCTGGAGATCATGGACAGTTCATCTTCTTCTTCAGATTCTGATTCTTCAGGATCTTCTTCTCTAGCCTGAAAAGCGTTAGTGCATTTTTTAATATTTGATTTTAATGCAATAGACTTACCTTTCTTCTGAGGCTCGTTTGCGTCCAGCTCTATTTCATGGCTTCTCAAGGCACTGATAAGCTCTTCCAAAGAAACTTCATTCAGATTCTTGGCAATCTTGAATGCTGTTACCATTGGACCCCATCTTCTGGGTAAGCTTCTGATAATCTTCTTTACATGATCAGCCTTGGTGTAGCCTTTATCGAGAACTCTCAATCCAGCAGTCAGAGTTTGAAATCTTGAAAACATCTTCTCAATGTCTTCATCATCCTCCATCTTGAAGGCTTCATATTTCTGGATTAGAGCAAGAGCTTTGGTCTCCTTGACTTGAGCATTTCCTTCATGAGTCATCTTCAAGGACTCATATATGTCATGGGCCGTTTCCCTGTTAGATATCTTCTCATACTCAGCATGAGAGATAGCATTCAGCAAAACAGTCCTGCATTTGTGATGATTCTTGAAATCTTTCTTTTGATCATCATTCATTTCGCTTCTCATGAGCCTTACACCAGTAGCTTTAACAGGATGTTTGTAACCATCCAGAAGAAGATCCCATAGATCAGCATCTAGTCCAAGAAAGTAACTTTCCAGTTTATCTTTCCAGTATTCAAAGTTTTCACCATCGAATATTGGTGGTCTAGTATAACCATTGTTACCATTGTATTGCTCAGCAGAGCCAGATGTAGATGCAGTTGGATTTGTTGGAATTTCACCAGCCATCTTTTACTGAAGCGTTTTTCTCTTCCTGAATCTTTTCTAAACACGGTTAAGTGCTTGCACCTTAGAACCGGCGCTCTGATGCCAATTGAAGGATAGAAAAACACTTAGAAAAGGGGGGTTTGAATAAGTGTAGTCTAAAAACTTGAACGATAAAAACAATATGCACAGTTATTTTTATCCTGGTTCGTTGTTAACTAAACTACTCCAGTCCACCCCCGCGGAGTGATTTACCTCACCTGAGGATTTAATCCACTAATCGCAACAGATTACAATGGTTTTCCACTTAGTCCGCGACTAAGTCTTCTAGAGTATCTTGATCACAACCTGATCACTCCAGGAACAAATGCTTAGACACAAGCTAAGACTTTCTTAGAGTATCCTGACCACCACGTGGTCACTCTAATTACAACTGCTTAGACACAAGCTAAGACTTCCTAGAGTATCCTGATCAACACTTGATCACTCTAGTTACTTACAAATTAATGTAATCAAATAAGAGTTTTACAATGCTTCTTAAAAGCTATAATCACAACAGTGATATTTCTCTTAACGTTTAAGCTTAATCTCACTAATATATTACAACAGCAATGTAGTGAGCTTTGATGAAGATGAAGTTTCTGAGCTTTGAATTTGAGCAGCGTTTCAGCAAGTTTTTCAGAATAGTTTCGTTCAGAATTGGTAACCTTGCTTCTCATCAGAACTTCATATTTATAGGCGTTTGAGAAAATGGCCGTTGAGCGCATTTAATGCTTTGCGTGTTCCGTACAGCTTTGCATTTAATGTTTCACGCTTTTGTCAACTACCTCGAGCCTTGTTCACGCTGTGTCTACTGACGTTGCCTTTAATAGCTTCCAACGTTCCTTTTGTCAGTCAGCGTAGCCTGCCACCTGTACTTTCTTCTGATCTGATGTTTGAATATAATATTTGAATATCATCAGAGTCAAACAGCTTGGTGCATAGCATCTTCTTGTCTTCTGACCTTGAAGTGCTTCTGAGCGTGATACCATGAGAACTTCAGTGCTTCTGCTTCTGACCTCAAGTTCTTCTGATGCTTTCATAGACCCATGTTCTGATTCTGCCTTGACCATCTTCTGATGTCTTGCCAGACCATGTTCTGATGTTGCATGCTGAACCTTCTGAGACAAAGCTTCTGAGCGCTGATTTGTGCATACTCTTTATATATTTCCTGAAAGGGAAATTGCAATGTATTAGAGTACCACATTATCTCACACAAAATTCATATCCTTGTTATCATCAAAACTAAGAATATTGATCAGAACAAATCTTGTTCTAACACGGATGACTAATTATACCGTTTAATTCGTCTTCTCGGCTCAATCGAGACTGTTGTTAATACTAATTTGCTATTTCTACTATGCACCTAAGTCTACTATTAAATTAGCCAACTGATATAATTGATACTTCATGCTACAGTAAGTTCCATTACGTAATTAATATCATTCATTCATGCAAATCAATTACTCAGGTTTATTCCATTATAACATGAAAATGAGTAAAGGAAAATATATCATGGGCAATTCACAAAAGAAGAGGTGCCCCTCACAAATCCATAAATCATTTTACGTGATGAAAACAACCCTTATAAAATTGGTGTTTATGTATGGACTTGTTTATTTTTTTATTATATACAGAAGCTTGTTACATATAATATTCTATCCTAATGACAAAACAAAACAAAAGAGAGAATGGAAATAGCCTAAGCATAAGGGGACAGACATATATTTCATCGGCAGAAGTAATATCAGAGGCGTAGCATCACCGTGTTCATATATTTCACCGCATGTTCTTAACTTCCAGCAACAAATCAACACAAGCAATTGCAATGAATTTAAAATCCCTAAATCCCCAACATACAAGATTTCATAAGCCCCATTATAGGAAGAGAACCCCACCCTTACCTTATCAATGGAAGCAACTCAATGGGTCTCTAATTGCATCTTTACTTGACACCATGGATGAAAAATCTTCAAGCTTCTTCTTCTTCTCCATAGTCTTGCCTCTTTCTCCTCTATTCTTGTTTCTTCATTATGACAACTCCCCCTTTCCAAAATCTCTAAAACCCTAATATAAAATCAATTGGGCTTAGTGTTTAAATCCTCTCTTTATTTAGAAAATTATACCCCGTACCCCTACATTTATTCCAATACCCCTACAATTTTAAAAAAATCTCAATTTTGTCCTTATTAAATTTTTAACTTTTCTTTTTTATTTTTTTTTCAATTTTACTGATCCGGATAACCCAGGGGTGAGTGTTCCGGTTCCTTTTTTTTTTTTCAATTTTACTGAACCGGATATCCCAGGGGTGGGTGTTCCGGTTCCTTTTTTTTCTTTTCAATTTTACTGAAATTGAATTTAGGAAAAGAAAAAACCTGCAACTTGAGATAGTGAGGTTCTTTGTGCTCTCCCTTAAAGCCATCAACATGAACTGTTTCAAACTGAACTTCCTTTTCAATGAGGCACACTATCACCCTTTTAGGGCAAGCATAGTCTGGTCCATACACTTTCACTACCATTTTAATTTGCTGAAAGAAATATTTCAAACATGGGTTTATGAAGCATCTAAGTCATGGCTTCTTATAGTGCCTTCTTTTTTTTTTTTTGACTAACTTATAGTGCCTTCTTGAACACTAAAAATTGTTGTATTCACTGCAGTTCATATAATACTCGCATGATTGCTCCTTCTGTTCTTCCGCAATAGCCAAATTCTCGCCGTTCAAGAAACAAGTCTTTCTCCAGAACACAGTTTTGTAGAGCCTCATTTAGTGCATCATCAAGATTAGTGGTGTAGTGTATACCCTTGAAAAAAAAGAACCGGAACACCCAATTCTGGGATATCCGGTTCAGTAAATTTGAAAAAAAAAAAGGAACCGGAACACCCACCCCTGGGATATCCGGTTCTGTAAAATTGAAAAAAAAAGGAACCGGAACACTCACCCCTGGGTTATCCGGTTCAGTAAAATTGAAAAAAAAAAATAAAAAAGAAAAGTTAAAAATTTAATAAGGACAAAATTGAGATTTTTTTAAAATGGTAGGGGTATTGGAATAAATGTAGGGGTACGGGGTATAATTTTCCTTTATTTAATATCCTCCAAAATCAATTTAGGCCCAATAAGAGATATAACTCAAATAATTAAGAGTGAAGACCCATTTTGGTCCCTCACAAAAATCACACAACCCAAATTAGTCCCTCACAAAAAAAAGGACTCGATTTAATCCCTTACAAAATTTAACCGGACCATATTAGTCCTTCTGTTAATATTTTTATCAAATCGTTTTTTTTATATTTTTAAACCGTGACTGGACTGCCATGTTGGCTTTTATTTTTTATTTTCATTTTTTAAATATTAAATTAATTTTTAATTATAATTTTATTTTTAAACAATTCTGATTTAATAATATCAAAAAGACAAAATTGTTTTTTATAAGGAATCGTACTCAATACTATTAAACAATATCTTAAGTCATTACTACTATGTCAATATGCATTCATAAAAAATAATTTCCAAGATTTTTAATAATATTAAATAATTATGAATTTAAAACAAAAATTATAAAATTTATATCAATGGGGTTTTGAACCTCTTTGATTTACTAATTTCAAATAATATACCAATTTAAAAATAAAATTTATTAAATGTAAAACCTCAATATATTTAATCAATTAGAAATAAATTAAATTATATGTAATTGAAATTAAATAACACACAAATAAATATTTATTTATTTCAAATTAATTCAAATTAAATAATAATTAATTAGTTTAATAGTAATTCAACTAATTATTAAAATATTTAATAAATTTAAATTAAATAATCAAATAATTTTTAAAATTATTTTGTTAATACAAACTAAATAGTAATCAATTAATTTAATAGTAATTCAATTAAATATTAATTTATTTATTTTTATTTGATTAATTTTATGTAGGATTAATATTTTATTAGTTTTATTTTTAAATTATTGTATTCTTTAAAATTAGTAAATATTTATTTTTTTTATTTGAAATAAGTAAATATTTGTTTTGAATTATTAACTTGATTATTCATTATTAATAATATTAACAATATAAATTGACTTGTATAATTGTAAAATAACTATTATTTAACTTGAACAGATTTGAATTTGAGATCCAGTTGGTACAAATTTTAACCTTTTTTGTTTTGTTTTAAATTCTACATTATTTAATATTTCTAAAAATTATAAGAATTATTTGTCATGAATGTACATTGGACTAGTGGTAAGGACTTAAGATATTGATTAAAGGTCATAGGTTCAATACCATATAATTTTTTTTTTGGCTTTTTCGATATTATTAATTCAGAATTGTTTAAAAATGAAATTATAATTAAAAATTAATTTAGTATTTTAAAAAATGAAAAATAAAAAATAAAAGCTAACGTGGCAGTCCACTCACGGTTTAAAAGTATGAAAAAAACCGATTTGGTAAAAATATTAACATAAGGACTAATATGGTGCGGTTAAATTTTGTAAGGGATTAAATCGAGTCCTTTTTTTTGTGAGGGGCTAATTTGGGTTGTGTGATTTTTGTGAGGGACCAAAATGGGTCTTCACTCAATAATTAATTATATCACTTATAATAATAATTCCTTCAATATAATAATTCCGACTTATAAATAATATTATTCTTAATATTATTTTTCGACTATCCGACTTCAATTTATATAATTCCAAATACGCCCTTAAATAACACCGACAATCCAAATTCGACTAAATCAAATATTTAAATCCTTCAATAATTTAATTAACCAATTTAATTAAATTCGGGTTGTTACAACTCTCCCCCACTTAGAATATTTTCGTCCTTGAAAATTCACTCAACACCATCCAAACACAAACCTCGTATCCAAATCTCAAATCTCCAAATCGCGCTCGGTAACACTTCAATCACTACCTCTTCGTCACAACAACGATTCTCATGAACACAATCACATTACAGTTCTTACCAGTTTTGCAATAATCAACGACTCAATGCAGTATTCTGACGCATCACACTTATTCCAACAGTCCATCAATCCAAATATCAAGATAACTCATCTTTACCGACTTCTGGCATATAGTTTCTTACTCCCTCAAGCCTTACAACAACTGTGTCACCTAAGGCTTCCGCTGCTCAACTCTGATAATTCTCTTTTAAGTCACCATTCTTGATAAAATTCCGTCTACTTATATGGTTCACAAATTCTCGATCCAATACAAACTTTCTTCAATACTCATCCTCACATCGTCGTTTACTTGATATTTCCAATCTTTCACTTTGCGACACTCGCTTGCATAAAACGTACCACACCGATTGTTAATCTCATCTAATTCTAACTCAACCATCCCTCTTACCAAGCTACACAAACTGATGAGCGACTATCTTGACGATAAAATATAGATACTCTTTCTACACTATTAAGGCAACAAGACAAATCTATAACGTCCAACACGAGTTTCGTCTACCATTAACAATAGATTGAGGGTGATCAGTTCCCCAATTTGCCAATTAGTATCCGACAACCTTAGTGGAGTATAAATCGTTGTTACATCATAATAGTGTTCTTTCCGAATTTCCACTTAAATCCAATAACACGACGTAATCCAATGATTCACTTTGGGTTTTCACAACTCCTACAACATCTTACCTTATCAATCGATCTTGTCGATGAGACACTGACGTCCAAACATAATACAAAATTCTGATTCATAATCACTTGTCATCACACAATTCATTTCGTCTCAACCGAAGTCCTCCTCACGATAAATTGGCGATAGAAATTCCATACAGTCCTTCTTTTATACACACCGCCACTTTTGGCATCCCAAATACGACTTCTATCATCCCTAAGTCTGACTTTTTCTTCGCTACTACTTCACTCTTCCTTAAAATTCATCAGTACCCAAATCATCTTTAATACCAAACATCTCGTTCTCTCATCTTAATCATCAACAACAAGTTTTGCTTAGCTTTGCTTCAGACATTTGCGGTAATAACCATTCTTATTCAAAAGGCTTACACATTTCCATAAGGTCGAATACAACTTCACCTCTTCGTAGGCTCAAACGGTACGTCCAACTGATACTCAAAACCCAAGATACAAATCTCTGACGTTATCCGAATTGTAAACATCGACGTCAAGCATCGACAATTTTTATGTTATCTCCTAAACTCCTCAAATAAATTCGATGACAAACTGCACCCCATCCCAACATCATCTCGTCAAAATCAAATCATTTACGGATGCGGCAATCATTCTTATAATACATTTCATCTCGTTATCTTTCTGACGTTTCAAACGGAGTTCAAATCAGATATCCGAAACTCAAGCTACGGGCATTCCCGAGTTCCAACTCGGGTTCGCAATTCACAACACTTCACACATCGACTACGTCCGTTAATCACTTGTGCGAGTCTAACATAAAGTCTACCGCACTTTTATGGCTTTAACACTTGTTAAACACCAGCATCAGACGCAAAGGTTAAACACATCGACAAGTTCTTAGTCCTCAACCGTGCTGAACATCGCCACTCTCTAACCTCTGTCTCTCAAAATTATCCTTAACTTCACATCGTCTTCGACTCTCAACAACACTTGCATCGTCGCTTGTCGACAGCATACCTGACCATCCCTTACAACAGAAACATCTTCGAGAAGTAAAACTTCCCCCCCACTTGGAAACAAACCAATTCCTGCAACAAAACAAACAAGTACGGACAGTGTTTCACACACGTGTCATGTACTAAAGACTAAAACACTGACAACGTTCAACTGTCGCACAACTCAACAGACTCGACAACTTGGTCGGACGGACCGACCTGCTTTGATACCACTATTGTAACACCCCATTTCTACCCGGAAATTATATATAAAAAAATCAGAGTTTTCAAAATTTCTCAATAAACAAATGAGACGTCACATAATTAAAACAAAACAAATCACCTCGTCACATAAAGCAGATACATAGCACCTTTGAAATAGAATAACTTATTTTATTAAAACACACCGGAATCACTTAAGAATGTATTCAATAAAATATATTCAGTTAACTTAACATTGTGTCCAACCAAGATGAAACAATTAAATAGCAACATCAATAATAATATAAATCGTTCCCCCCAGAGTGCTACGTATCAGAGCGACAACCGACTCGAGTAACGGCAACTAAATCTTCATACTTGAATACCTGCACGTTGCCAATATAAAGGCAACGGCGAAACAAGAGAAAAGGGTGAGATATCAAATCATATAAGTGGGCATATGATAAATTGCATGCTAGGATTCAGACATATAAAATCATCACATCACAAGTATCAATAGCTACTATACACATCATACTTCTACAGTTCATTAATCTCACATACTTTTCATCACACAACAAGTCATAATCATGTAAATAGTATCATCTAATAAATTTCACATATTCAAGTAAGCACAAAATTCAATAGTATAATACTCAAAAGATTCAATACTATTATCCAAATATATACACAATCCATCATTATCACATATTCACACGTTTAACCAATTATATATCAAAACATCACCAATTTCAATTTTCACATCTCATGTACACATGACAATCACATAAATGCATATATTCAAACATCACTTAACCTCAATGTGACTCAATGCAAGACATGTGACTCTATGCATGTGGTACCCAATGTGGACCCAAAGTTCCACCGCTTCCGATTCATATAGAATCTAGCCACGCTTCAGATCCGGACAAGATCAAAGCCACCAAATGTAAACATATAGTTTACCGCTTCCCGAATTCACCCTAGAATCCAAGCCCCGCTTTTGTTTCAAAGCAAACCACCTTTGTTTCAAGGCACACCATGACATGAATGCATGTACAATGTTGACAAACATATGCAATTAAGATCATCTCTACCATCTTAATATTTAGCATATCACAATAATTCAACTCGATGAATTATCCACCAATTGTACACAACATTCACAACACGTACATATCATTCACATATAAAAGGCCAATTAATCAATTACGATTCACAAAATCCAATTAACACTAGTAACCATACTATCTCATGTTAATTCTCATTTTGCCAATTATATATGAACATACACATTTAAAATCAAGCAATTAATCATTAAAATTAATGCTATCCAACTACCCACAGAGAATCAATATCAAAACAACATCATTGACATAATAATATATATTTCTCAACATACATATCCAAGTCAAAACACAATTACGGATAAATTCTCAAAATATCGTAATTTACCGACAAACCAAATAGTTGATCTAATTCCAATTTATATTCTAATCAATTAAACACATTGAAATTAATTCAACTATTAATTTAATCAACCAATTAATAATCACACTATATTAATTTAAATTCACTTCTATTTCTACTCTATTTCCAATCTCTAGCATTCTATTGCTCAAGATCATTTTTATTGAAAAGAATATCGCGCTAGCTTTCTAATGCTTCGAACGGGGATTCGAACGGAGTTACGATTTAAAAGATATGAATTGTTAAAGTTCCAATGAAAAAGCAAACACCGACATTATAGACTGACAACTCTAAACACGTCAGAATTACTCAAAACAAACAAAAGTATGGTTCTTAGTAATTCAAAACAACTCTAACAACTTTATTGTCAACTCTAACAACTCTATTGACAACTTTAATAACTCTATTGACAACTCTATTAGCAACTCTAACAACTCTATTCAAATTAAAATAATTTAAATTAGCTTATTAATCTAATTATTTATCTCTAATTCCAAAACTCCTAAAATTATTACAAATAATATTAATTACAACTCCATTATATTCTATTCCTAAAATGTGTGTCAATTTCCATCACAAAACCAATATTTATTTATAAAGAATATTTAAATTAAAACCCAATTTCGGTCGATTCGTAAAATATCACAAATTCAACAAAATAACACCACCACATTAATCTACTAATTAAACTTAACTACCACGTAAATTTTCATCAAACTCCGGATGACTAATTATACCGTTTAATTCGTCTTCTCGGCTCAATCGAGACTGTTGTTAATACTAATTTGCTATTTCTACTATGCACCTAAGTCTACTATTAAATTAGCCAACTGATATAATTGATACTTCATGCTACAGTAAGTTCCATTACATAATTAATATCATTCATTCATGCAAATCAATTACTCAGGTTTATTCCATTATAACATGAAAATGAGTTAAGGAAAATATATCATGGGCAATTCACAAAAGAAGAGGTGCCCCTCACAAATCCATAAATCATTTTACGGGAAGAAAACAACCCTTATAAAATTGGTGTTTATGTATGGACTTGTTTATTTTTTTATTATATACAGAAGCTTGTTACATATAATATTCTATCCTAATGACAAAACAAAACAAAAGAGAGAATGGAAATAGCCTAAGCATAAGGGGACAGACATATATTTCATCGGCAGAAGTAATATCAGAGGCGTAGCATCACCGTGTTCATATATTTCACCGCATGTTCTTAACTTCCAGCAACAAATCAACACAAGCAATTGCAATGAATTTAAAATCCCTAAATCCCCAACATACAAGATTTCATATGCCCCATTATAGAAAGAGAACCCCACCCTTACCTTATCAATGGAAGCAACTCAATGGGTCTCTAATTGCATCTTTACTTGACACCATGGATGAAAAATCTTCAAGCTTCTTCTTCTTCTCCATAGTCTTGCCTCTTTCTCCTCTATTCTTGTTTCTTCATTATGACAACTCCCCCTTTCCAAAATCTCTAAAACCCTAATATAAAATCAATTGGGCTTAGTGTTTAAATCCTCTCTTTATTTAATATCCTCCAAAATCAATTTAGGCCCAATAAGAGATATAACTCAAATAATTAATTATATCACTTATAATAATAATTCCTTCAATATAATAATTCCGACTTATAAATAATATTATTCTTAATATTATTTTCCGACTATCCGACTTCAATTTATATAATTCCAAATACGCCCTTAAATAACACCGACAATCCAAATTCGACTAAATCAAATATTTAAATCCTTCAATAATTTAATTAACCAATTTAATTAAATTCGGGGTGTTACAACCGCTGTTCTCGTTCGTGGGTTACCGCTGTTCTCGTTCGAGGGTTGTTACCATGGTCCTTGTTCATGGGTTATCGTTGATCTTGTTCGAGTGTACCATTGGTTCCTGTTCGTGGGGTACTATAGTTCTTGTTCGAATGGTAATCTGTAATCTATCCCAGTCTGCTGTTGACTATGGGTTTTGGTTCCGTGGATTGACATTCTATGTTCTGTGTGGTATACCATTTGGAGCCGAACCTTTGAACTTGTGCCGTGTGATTTCTCGGCATCCCAGACATATCCAGTATTGTGGTTCCCACCATGTTGCATCATTGCATATTTACTTTTGAAAAAAATGATGTACAAAAAATAACTAGCATACATGTTCCTTCCATTTCCAAGGAATCATATCTTTAAGCCTCGTGCATATCCTGCATATCATACATTTCATGCATAACAGGTGTTCAGGATCGAGGATCTCTTATTCATACTTGGTACTCTCCTTCAGACTCAGAGACTTGACTTGTTCTTATTGAGTGTTCAAACATCAGTTATGAAACAATTTTGTGAGGTGACCAAGAGGAAAGCTCAGTTTGGGTTATCTATGAAGACGTGTCTTATGCTCAGTGGCTTCCATGCTTGCTTTATTTGCAACTGATTAAGCTCTGTACTACATTGATGTTTGCAAATTCTCTGCTGGATAACAATGACACTAGGTGTGAATTCTATTCTGGGGCACCTGGTCGTGATGTTAGGATTTGAAATCTTTGAAGTTGCTTGGGGCTCCCGACCGAGGGATAAGCAAGACCATTCTGTCTTGAGCTTGCACCATTTGCATTGCTCGAATCCCTAAAGCATTACAAATTATGTGTGACTTCGTCAGAATCTTGTGCCAGACAGTAATCAAGAGTGATCCGCAAGGGCACACCTCTCATTCTCAAGGATCTGCTTCACATCTCGAGTCACCTCTTCCTGGAGTTTTCTATTTAGTAGTCGTCGCTTGTCAACGGAGACATAAAGAATATGAGAAACAAGATGATGTAATCCATTGCCCTTATGTCAAGTTGCTTCACTGCTTGTTGGAATTTCAGTTGATTAAGATTTGTGCTTTGGGTCTTTCTCACCACATATAGCTCTCATGATTTCGATGACAATACTCGGTGTTTTCCATTCTCGGGGCACCTGATCATAATGTCAAGCCTTACAAGGTGTTGAGGTACAAAGAGTCCAGGACTTGCTCGATACAGAGATGTTTGAGTTTATTCATAATAGTTTCTACTGGTCAATCTCATTTCATCGACTGCAAGTATAATGTTTGTTCTCCCTCGAGAAAGTAACTCATGAGAATCACTTGCAATAGGTACTGCTAGGGGCTTCCTTCTCAACAAATGTTGTGTGTTCCAAGTAATGACTTTGATGGCCAAGCGTCAGAGGTTATTGTTGTTCACCGATAGTAATACAAAGTTTTTCCATTCATGATGGTGTTTTTATGTTTCAGCAGCTATATTTAGGGCTCCCGACCGAGGGATAAGCAAGACTCCGTGTTCTTGAGTTCATATCATTGGCAGCTCAAATCCCCAAAGCATTCATAAACTCCATTCGCTGTTGTTTGGGGCTCCCGACCGAGGGATAAGCAAGACGCCTTGTATCTTGAGTTTGTGCACCACTTGCACGACTCAAATCCCTAAAGCTGGACACTTGCAACTTCTGTATGAATTTGCCGAAATCTTCTTCCAGGAAGTGGTCTAAAGTGTTCTGACGTGGTGCTTGGTGTGTTTTCAATGTTGGGGAACTTGGTTATCTGATTAAAGGTTGTCAGTCATTCAGAGATAAGGTGGAAGACCAGATTGACTCAAAGGCTGTCACATTCGCACCTGAAGGCCAGAATTGAAATTCTCCTTCGACTCAGCGGATCTTCTGAAGCAATAAGTCCATACGGAGAGAATCTCCTCAACATTGGTAACTGCTGAATCATCATGCATGTTCATGTGTATCCTTTCTTGTTTGTGCAATACTGTTTGCATGCAAAACTTGTTTGTTTTTGAACTATAATCATAATGCATTTGATACGTTTGTCTTAAAAAAATCCATTCGCTTTTGCTCATATATGTTTTTCTATGATTTTTGTGATACTTGACTCTTGTTAACAAAGCATGATAACTCCGTAGGGAGGATGATGAACACATAATACCAAGAATCTCAAATGGTGTGCTTTTGAGTAGAACCCTGTTGATAATGTACAGGCATTGTCTCAAATTCCCAAACACTGGAGATATAAGGGAGATAGACCCTCGTTAACCCCTCTGAGCCTTCGAAGAAGGAGTTTCTTTTCTCAAAATAAAAAACCATTATTTTTAACCCAGGGGCGGGTAGTGTTCAGTTAACCTAATCAAGCATTCAAAATTCACCAGGAGTGTGCACCTAAGGATACAACAATGGTTATCCCTCGCATCAGGAGGACGAAACGTCAAAACCACAACGGTTATCTCTCACCTCAGGAGGTTGAGACATCATGATTATCCCTCACATCAGGAGGTCGATACCAACATCAAATCCGCTATGGTTTATCCCTCACATCAGAAGGTCAAAATATGACGATACCACAATGGTAATTCTTCATCAATCAAGGACTCAGGCAGTCACAATCCCTTCCAACAAATCACAGATCCAGGATCACACGACTTGTTCAAAAGAAAGAAAAGAAAAGAAAAGAAGAAAAGCCCGCTAAGTCAACAACTTGAAAACATGCGACTTAGGAAAAAGTTAGGGCATCCCGCTGGACTTCCAATCAAAATTCAAATGAATTTGTCCAGGCAAAAGTTAAGGAAACAAAAAAAAAAGCAAAGCAAAAGTGAAAAACAGGGATTACAAAACAAGAATCCTTATTAAAAGAACAAAGTCGTGTGATCAGACACCAAAAAACGAAAGTGACTGCCATGTCTGAACGCCTCATTGATTCCTCAATCATTTCCAAACTCCTCTTGAAAGATGAATGCTCATGTCATGTTAACTGAACTTAGGAGTGGAGAACATCACGAAGGGGGTGGGAACCAAATAAATTTGAGCCTAAAAATCTTTTTTTTCTAAAAACCGTGAACCTGGCCACGTTACAACCCTGAAAAGTCCTAACTGAAGCATGGGTTAATTCGAAGGCATACTTTAGCGAGCATACGGTAAGCTGACTCCTAGGAGTTTTGCTAAATGCTTGAGTTGGTATCACACTATCTTTCCTTTCTTTCATAAAAAAAACTCGATGTTACGACATCCTTTCAAAAGGTTTCTTTTAACTTCGAGACAAACATACTCTTTGCATTAGAATTATATTTCTCATAATAAACATTCTTTGCATATGAACAAGTGCTTAACATCAGGAAAGTTTCCATCATGAACTTCAGATGAAAATTTTATTCCTCCCGAAGGACAAGTTATCTTCAGAACTCCGTTGAGTTGAAGCAAGAATATCTCAAAGTCTGATCACCTTCAGGGGCACGAAAGCATTTGAATACTCTATCGAGTAAGTTTTCACTCAATCTGAGGCAATCAGGTCAAGATTCGAAGAATCTCTCAATGTGTTGAGTAGTCCGGGGCATTCACCCAAACACAGTCGAAGCTACCTCCAATACAGGTCAGGCAAGGGCATGGTTCCAAAGTTCATGATACTGGGGCAAGTTGGCAATGATAGCACGAATATAATAATGTCCTTACGAGACGAATTTCTTCCAAGTGCCTACAGGCTGGGGCAAAGCAATATGCAGTGGCATTTTATTCTCATCAGGAGGTGTCCAGTTTAAAGTTCGGGTGTGAGCTAAACAACTTATGAACTTGAGAATCGTCAAGGTCGTCATCCTCTGCAGTTAGAAGCTGAAAGTCCAATACTTGTTGGCATTCTTACAACCAATACGAATATACAGAACACTATGAAAGTCAATGCCTGTTTGGTCCATTTGAAGTCACCACTTGCTTGACCCCTTAAGCCCACTTCCTGGTGGCATTCTCTTAGAGAACCAATGCCTGTTTGATGCTCTGGCCGATACTTGTTTGGTGTTCTAATCACTGCTTTCTTGTCAACTCGTGAATCCATTGCTTGTTTGGAAAGTTTCAAAGTCGAGATGTCTAACAATCTGTCTGCTCTTGCATTTGCCCATTGTGGGCGAGAATCACTATCCTCTGTCATGTGAGAAAATCCCGTAGAGATGTCATGCTATATCCTAGGGCATTTTCATCTATTTATCTCGCAGGTACATCCTTTCGAGTACACCATGTCAGTGCGTCGGCAGATCTAGCCAAGTGAGAGATTCTCATTCCCCAGCTGAGTGCATCCAAATGAGTTTTTCTGTGTTCCAAGATTCTCATCTCCTCAGCAAAGCACATCTCAATGCAATTTTCGTGCTTCAGAAGTCTTATTCCCCGGTGGAATGTCTTCTCCCCAGTTGGATCAGGATTGAATGGTATCTGATTCCCCAGCAAGCTCTTAATGAGATTCCTTGCCCGAATTCCTCATTTCCCCAGTAGAGCGTTTCTCTCCCCAACGGATTGACCTGTTTTCCCCAGGAGAGTCATCTTATTCCCTAACGGGGTTATCTTGACAAAAGTTTCTTATGCTAAGTTCCTTATCCCCAGCGGATCTCTCATCTCCTCAGTGGATCGTTATGCAGAAGTATTCATCTTCCCCACTGAGTCTTTCCACAACAGAGATTCACATGAATCCTCGGCAGAATCTGTGTCCGTCAAGGACTTCCCCAGCGGAATGCGTCCTATACAAGCAAGTTGGTAGCTTCCCATCAGAGTTGTTTCCATGACTTGCCTGTATCTCCACATCCTAGAGTGTCGAGAATTTGTTTCTCCAGTGAAGTTGCCAAGGTATTCCCCAAACAATCAGTTGGGATGTTCATATGCCCAAGCAGGATTTATTCCCCAGTCAGAGCTCACATCTAGATTTGATCGTCTCCAGCAGATTTTCGATCCATCTTTGCCAGCTCGTTGTTGTGACTTCTAGTCACTCGTCTTGTCCTCCCCGCAGAGTTCCATGTGATCTCTCCAGGACTGCTTCAACAATTCAGTGCTTCTCCGTTGCCTCTTTGAGCAGCGTCCGAATCATGCATCATTCGCATTGCATTCTCAAAGCATATAACGTCTTTCTTCTGAGGAACTTTATTCCACAAATATTCATACATGCATCATGCATAAATCATATCATATCTGTTTCTTTCTGCAGGAAAGTTATCAAGATACAAATGCCTCCCAGAGAGCAACTCGCCTAATCATTACAGGAGCTTATCCTGATGTCTAAATCAGAAGAAGTTTGTCTCCCTCTCCCTGACATTGTCAGATCAGATGAAAGTCATGCTTATTCCCGATGTCCCCATATCGGTTGAAGATATTTGTTCCTATCCTGATTCCAGTTCAGTTGAAGGAACCGCCTCCGGATCTCCCACGATCTTTCGAAGGAGCAAGCCTGCTGATGCTTCAGATCAGTTGGAAATATCTACGTCCTGACGATTTATTTTCGTTCAGAAGAAGAACTCGTCTGCCCAGTCGTGATGCTTACTATCAGTTGAAGATGTTTTCTTTTCCCGGCGTACACAGTTCGGAAGAGATATCGTTCCTATTCCTGATAAATCAGACTTTCAGTTGAGGGAACCGCCTCCGGATCTCGTCGATCTTACGAAGGAGCAAGCCGCTGATGCCCAGATCAGATGGAGATATCTGCCTGATTGACTTTGTCATTCAGAAGAGGATTGTTCTACTTTTTTTCTAGCATCGAGCCTAGATCATTTTAAAGACTTCCTTTCCCGGCGTACACAGTTCGGAAGAGATATTGTTCCTATCCTGATAAATCAGACTTTCAGTTGAGGGAACCGCCTCCGGATCTCGTCGATCTTACGAAGGAGCAAGCCGCTGATACCCAGATCAGTTGGAATATCTGCCTGATGATTTAATTGCATCAGATGGAGATGTCGCCTTGGTACCCAGACCAGAGATACTTACTACCCGTTGATGCCCAGATCAGCCGGAATATCTCGTTTTGATGCCCAGATCGACTTAGACATCTATCCCCGATTCCTGTTCGGAAGACATCTGCTACGTCTGATACCCAGATCATTCGAAGATGTGCCTTCTATTGATGCCCAGATCAATTGAATTTTTTTCCCCCAGCCTGTGGGGTTGCCTGTTCCTTCTTATCGCAAGTTGGAGCTACTTAATTATTCAGGTCAATTGAAGTTTTTTCTCCCTGCTTGAGGGGTGGTACATTTCTTCTTATTGCAAGATGGAATCTTCTATTGATCAAGAGTGCAAATTTTCGAGTTCATTCTGGTATTCAATCTCCTTCCACCTCAACGGTTCGAAACTTTCATTTCTCACTCGTCAGGTTCAAGAAGTTTGAATAGGGGCAGCTGTTGCACCCCAAAATTTGCCCTCTTTCCTGTGCTATAAGTTATGAAAGGACGTTTATTTCGTCCTTTAAAAATCAAAGAAAAATAATAAAGAGTTTCTTTTAAATGGTGTTTGCAATCGTTAATTCAGCCGAGATTAATTGGATTTCATGTTAAGAGGTTCTTAAGTGTTTCAACTCTTCTCTACTTCGAGGATTCCTCAAACGCGTTGCTGTTATGTTGGATTGAAGCTCAAGTGTGAATCGTGGCATAAAGAAATAAAATGGTGATCAAGACAATTGTTTGCTCTCTCCGTTGCTTATGACTTGTTGTTTATAAATGCGAGTTGATTTGAGACTGAAGTTAGGAGTTCATTAAGAATGCAAGTTTGATTTTAGGTTTGAAGTTGATTAAGTGGTTCCATAAGTTCAAATTTGTGTTCGAGATTAATTGATGGGATTCAAGTTCTTAAGCTCATGATACGTCGAGAATTAATTCATGCTTGTTAAATTGGAAGATTTACTCATTTGAATTTTAGCATACAAGTCTCAAGATTCAAATTCATTCAAATTGCTTGCAAGAGTCATTTATCATTCAAAGTTCAAATTTCCATACAAAGTCCATTCATACCATCACAAATATCCATTGCAATTCAAAGTTTCATTACAAAAAAAATCATGTTATTACAATCAAGCATTCATTCAAATGTCCATGTCCAAATATTCATACAATATCATAACATCATTCAAATGTCCATTACAAAATTCAAACCTCTTTCCAAAATTTCATCTATTATATTATTACAAGAGAAAACTACATAAAAAAAAGCCTATCCTAATCTTCCAATCTTTCAAGCTGCTTCCAAACCGAAAATACACCATAACCAGCAGCAGCATTCAAGCAAAAGAGAACCGAGCCAATTCTGAATAAATACTACGAATCCTGCACATTAAACCAAAACCGTCCCTGCACTCCAGAGGAAACCGAATTTCAAATTCCCATTTGCATCAATATAAAACTCGCGGTTTTGTTTACAATTGAGAAAAAAGACCGAACCGGTTCGATAACAGCTTAGCCGAATCAATATAACCAAAAATCGATAACAAAAAAAGAGGGGAAAAGCTGATAACGAAAAAAAAAGGAAGGAGAAAACCGGTATCAAACAGAACCAAATTCGTAACAAACTATTAGCAGAGTAGAATTGAAAAGCTATCAGAAAAGAAGGAAGGAAAAAATCAACAACAGAAAAATTAGGGAAGAAAATGTAACAAACCTCATAACCGACAAAATGTAACAAACTTTCTTGATCTTGAGTCTTCATCTTCAATCGATTGAATCTCCATCTTCCTTTTCACGAACAAAAAATTCAGAAGCTCTCTCTATCCTCTTCAATCTTTATTGGTAACAAACTCGAGAACGGATTTCAACACTTCTTCAATCCCTGCATCCTCAAGAACAAAAACTCCATAACAGAAAAACCCTCTGAACTTCTCGTAATCTTTCAACATCTTCAAGGAGAACTCTCGAGAATCAACGCTCTTGAACCTGTGGAAGAATAAGAAACGCATATTTACAAAAAACGGAAGAAGACTCCACGCATCACAATCCTCGATCCTTCAACAACCTGTTACACTTCAATAATCATCATTGCATCAGCATCTTCCTCGAATCTTCAAAGGTCATCATCACTGATACATTGTTTCGCACACTTTAATCATCACCAAATCTTCATCAATTTCCAGATTCAAAGCTTTCATACGTAAACTCTGTTACGCTTCAACTGAAAATCATCAGCATCGCAACATCTCCATCACCGAATCCAAGATACGAACGGAACAAGTGGACGGAGACCTGCAATCGGAGATTTAGGAGATGTGAATTGGAAAGATTGAGAGGAGGAAGGCGATGTAGTGCAAGGCGGAGGTTTTGATCGGAGACGAACATCTCCGTCGTCGTCGCGCCGCCGTGGTTGAAGGAGGACGAGAGTTCATCGGAGAAGGAGATGAGCCGCCGTCGCCGTCATCGTCCGAGGTTGAGGGAGAAAGAGTGAGCTGAGTTCAATTCACGTAAAAAACCTAATCCCCTTCTTAATTCATCTTGTATTAACGTCTTTTCCATTTTGTTAATTAGGATTATCTGAGGTTTAATATGTTTAATTGGTCACTAACTAAAAAAAATCATTAAGAAAATTTGGTGATTAATTGAGATTGATTAATCTTTGATGGATCATATTTTGTTTATTCCTTGGGCCTCACACGAAATTCATTGTTACACCCCCCAATGGCCCATTCATCCATATTTTTGGACACAAGAAACTTGTACAAAAACTCTGCCTGGGCCAAATCTCTCGGGCCTGCACCCTTACTTCTGTATGCACCATCATTTTCAGCTTTCACCCCTTTGATTCACAATTAATTCATGTTTAGAAATTAGTTTTCTTTCATATTTTTCTTAGGGAACAAAACGTTGACAAAACAAAGAAAAACATTGTATTTGATTAGTTTGTAACATGATAAAAAGATAAAAAAGACATGTAATATGTTCTCTTATTAGAATTTAAATTTTTTGTTGCATAGTGTAGTTCTAATTCTTTGATAAAATGTCATGAAAAATAGTATTCTTGTTAGATTTTGTTCTTAGAATTTTACTTCTATTTTGTTTCATAATCCGATTAAGTGACTTTGTTCGCATTTCCTTATTATTTCTAATAAGTGTGCTAGCTTGTGCAAGGTACTTTGAGAGAGTTCGATTGGGATTCAATTGCGTCGTGTTCCACTTTATTTGTGGGACACGAACTTATTCCTGATCTCTCATCCATTAAGATGTATTCCTGTATTGTCTGGATTGTATTTCTTGCAGGTTGCTTGTGTGGTTGTGTTTGATACGCACCATATAGCGGTTGTGATTTATTTTCACACTGCATCGCATTGACGCTTATGTTGGACTCCTGGCTTTGATGGATGTTAGATTACGTGTAGTTTCTTAGTGCTGCTTGCGTTGCTAGCTCACTGCGGATTTGCTATCCACTCGGTATCCCCTTTGTCCCATTTACTCTTTCACGCACCATATCTTGCCATGAGAAGTAGGGTAGGCATGCAACATCATATTTTCCATGAGAAGTAGGACCTAGACATTCATTTGGCCATGCCCTCGAAAGAGGCTCTGTTTTTGTTTGTTTACTATTCCTTGCCTCTTTCTTTTTTACTTTCAGCCTGTCTCGGGTGGCTTTCCCCGTTGACAATAGCTTCGGGTGGCTTTCCCTGTTAGCTAACAGTCTGTGGTGTCCCTGTCTCGGGTGGCTTTCCCCGTTGACAGTAGCTTCGGGTGGCTTTCCCCGTTAGCTAACAGTCTGTGGCGTGTTTATCTCGGGTGGCTTTCCCCGTTGATAGTAGCTTCGGGTGGCTTTCCCCGTTAGCTAAGAGTCTGTAGTGTATCTATCTCGGGTGGCTTTCCCCGTTGATGGCAGCTTCGGGTGGCTTTCCCCGTTAGCTAAAGCACTTCCCCTGTCCCTAGGTCACTACTTCGGTAGTTTGCTTGCTTTACGAGTCGAGCTCGTTTGTGTGTTGCATTTGCATTGATTACTACTTTGGTAGTTTGTTTGTTTCTCGAGCGGAGCTCGATTGTATGCTATATCCTTGTGATGCTTGTTCACTATTTCCTTATCTGCTATGCCTGTTAGTATGACATCTCTGTGATACTTGTTCACACACTTGCGCATGTATGCCTGTTACATGTTGCTTGCAATGCTTGTTCGCATTTTTATTCGTGATACTTGTTCACATTTGACGTGTATGCCTGTTACATGTTTGCCATGCATGTATGCCTGTTACTTGTATGTCATTTATCTGCTATGCCTGTTAGTATGATATTGTCGCACGCTCGCGAAAAATGAACAGAGTCGCCACCAATATATTTATCCCATAAGGGAAAGGAATATCCGAAAACCTAACAAAGGAAGGAACAGGGTCTTGCGACCAGAGAATCAAGGTACGGGAGTCGGTTACGCAAGGGGAAGGTATTAGCACCCCTCGCGCCCATCGTACTCGATGGTATCCACCTATGTTTGTTTCTATCTAAAGGGTGTGTACTATGTCTATATCTACATGCGAATGAATGCAAAAGAAATACGGGGAAAAGAAGGAATATTTACAAGTGTGCTCGTTCAAGCCCCGCGACTTGATGCCTACGTATCCTTTTCAGGAATCAGAGCGCCGTAGTTCGGCTCCATAGTTTTGTTTGTTTTTGTGTTTTTTAGTTGGGCGGAGTTAACGCTCGTGCTCTTGCATAAGGGATCGACCTAGGATGCAATGGAGCGGAGATAACAATGCCCTTAAGAAAAAGAGATGAGAAAGAGACTTTGAGCGTTTCGAGGAAATCCCTTAAGCAAGGGAAACTCGAGTTACTCTTTGGTTTGTGTTTTTTAGAATGTGGGAACTTACGCCTGAATGGGACCCTTAAGCAAGGGAGCTCCAAGCACTCGAACATCCCTTAAGCAAGGGAAGTTACAAGCTTCCATTCCCTTTTTATTAGTCAAAGTATTTATTAGTCATTTTTTATGAGTTTTCTTGGTATTTTTTATGGGAGTTTATTCAAGTATTTTTATTTGGATATTTTTAGATGTTTTATGTTGAAAAGAAAAAGAAACTAGCCTAAGTATGAAGGGAATTTCTACCTAATGTTATGATGGTTTCTACCTAAGGTTAGGGATAAAAGACACACGAAATTAAAGTCACATCATGAGCAAAATTGAGTAAGGATACAATGGTACAAAATTATACACAAGCATGAAGTAGCAAGTCAAAAACATAGTGCAAAAATGAATTAAAAAATACTACTATCCCTTTTTTATGAGTTTTTAGTGGGAAATTCCAATTCAAGTCTAATTGTGCTAAGATCTATTAATCCTAAAACGAATATTTTTATTATTTTCTATGTCGATTTTATCAACACAACTATGGCCAAAAATATGTCAAACTATCTACATGTTTTTATTCTTTTTATGTTGCTAAGGGAATTCTTTATTACCTAAAAAAAAGAACGAAAATTATGTCAAAATCTACATCTAAAATGGAAAATATGGAAACAGGGGGTGCGTACGGCAAGCCAGGCCCAATGAGGTTTTTTGTTCGCTTTGGTTCTTTAGCAAAAAGCTGGTAACGTGGGCCAAAGGGGGTGGCGGATAGCAATGGCCTAATGTTCATTGTGTGTTTGATCCATTATCATGTTAATAAAAAACAATTAATTGAATAACAAAAACGCAGCGTTTTGAACTAGGGTATCACTTCGTGACCCTTAGAGTCTCACGTTCAGACTCTCTCATTCCCTTTCTTCGCGAACGGCGCCTCCGGCGACCCGCCGCTCTGTAACCACCGTTTCATCTCGAATCAACGACTCCTAAACACGAACTCAACCTAAAATCAAACTCTGAACCTGGATTTGCAATCAATTTCTTGAACGGGAGTCTCATATGTCCGGATCTGAAAAGGGGGAAGATGAACCCTAACTTCTAACGGTCGAGTACTCGAACGAATATTAAGCGATTTGAGGCATAAATCACGTCGCAGTCCTCAATAATCAAGCATATACACGAATTTGTAAGGAAAATGATCAAAAGGAACCTGAATTGGAGACCAATCGCAGAAGAACAGGCTCCGTGTTCTTTGTAAGTGCTTGAATCGCGAAATAACGCGAGAATGAACCTTGGCTCAGGTGCGTCTCGATCTTTTTCTTTATGCTTTTTTTGAATCTTCTTCTTCTCTCTTCTATTTTTGTTTTGAATTTCTTCTGCTGTTGTGCGAATTGCGTTGTCGTGATCTTTGTGCCTGAGAGCGGATGTGGTTGAGAGGATGGAAGGTATGAGAGGTCAAGCTCAAGCTCAATCGGAGCTCCGATGGTGAAGCTCCAACGGCTTTCGAATACTGAGCGTGTGGTGATGGTGAGGTATGGTGATGGTGAGGGATTCGAGGGAAGAAATATGGAGGAGATGATGATGAAGATCGGTGGAGTGTGGTGGTTGAAGATGAAGGTGAGAATGGCGTGTGTTATGGTGGAGAGTGAGAGGTTGCAGAGAAGATGATGGGGAATTGAGAGGAAGATGGCGTAGAGGAATGGTAGTGAAGAGTGAATCAGTGAAAACTGGCGTGAGGATTTTGAATTGTGGAGGGAGATTGATTTATATAGGTGAGAAGGTTGAAGAGATTCAGTTAGAGAGTGATTTAGAACCCTTGGATTGAGAGGATTCTGTTATGAATTGAAGGGTGAGGATTAATGGATTGCAGAGTTAGTTAGAATGAAGTTGAAGTTTGTTAGGGAAGTTATAAATCTGTTGGGAGTTCTGTTAGGTTAGAAAACAGTTAGTTTGAGAGTGCTTGATAGGAATAAAAGTTAGTAAATCGAAGTGTGAGGCTGGGTTTGGATCTCTGTTAAAGGTTAGCTAGTAACTTGTTGAGAGTTCTGTTAGGATGTTAGTTACACGTTAGTTTGGTTGTTGTAAATTTGGAAAGTTAGTTTTAAAAAACTGTTAGTGTATGAAAGACAGTTAAAGGTTGTTAGTTAGGAACTGAAATGTTAGTTTTGCTATAAGCCAGCTAGGAAGTTAGATATTGAAGTTAGAATGGGAAGTTATGCTAGTTATGCAATGTTAGTAATTTTGGTTTCTGAAACTCTGCTTTTTAATTTGATACAGGCTTGCAAGCTTTGGTTCGAATCAGATTCATCATCGAGTTTTCCGGTAACGAAGACTTTGAGAAGACTTTGAATCATTGGTACGAAATCCTTATACCCTTGGTAAAGCAGAGAGTATGTCTAAACAATGTCATAAGTCTGTTCTGATTTTTCAGTCTCTTCTCTTTTCTTTTTGTAACCGTTTTGATTCTGAATGTAAAACATGTTTTTTCCTTGGGCTGGCTTTGGAATTTTTATGCACAGGTCCGCGAAAGGCAGGCTCATGAACATGGCATCGGGGGTTAATGAACAAATGGCGAATGGGTGAAGACGAGGAAGCTTGAGGTAAGTCATGTCTAGCTGAGTCATTTGTATTGAACATAGGCCTGACATGTTCTTGTGAGTAGTATGTGAGCCATGATGTGAATGAGTTCATATGGTGTAGGTTTTGATTTGTCTTTGAATTAACTTCAACAGTGAGTTACAATCCTGTTATGAACTGTTTCGGTTTGGGCTCGTTTGAGACACTGTTTGGTAACTGCTAGGTTAATACCATGTGATTTAGAAAAATTTGGATAGGTATGTGTATTGAATGAATGGATGAATCTTAGCAATGATGGACATGTTTGTGTATGAATAGATTATGCATGACTGAAGTAGGTTTACGCCGAGCCTGATTGTGTTTTGTGTATGCTGCCGGTTAATACAGGTTAGGAAGAGGTACATGGTTGTGCGGGACTGCTCTGGTTCACGGTACGGGGCTGCTGACTCGTATTCTCTTCCTTGTGTCAAAGCTGCAGGGATGGCATTAAACAAGTGAATGATGAAGCAAGGTATGGTTTCTATTGATGCTGAATCTGGTGTAAGCCTTGTGATAGGAGCCTGTCTTGAATATATGTCCAATTGGTGTATAAATATGCTGCAAGTGTTTGGTAGATGTGGGTTAGGGAAAGTTTGCGGGCTGTTAGTGGAATGTACTGGACTGTGTGCTTATTCTCCTCCCTTGAATTGATTTAAAAGCATGGTTGAATTTGTTACTGTTATGATAGAGCTGGAAGTGTGTGTGTGTGTATGCTTGATGTTAAATTAAGTTATTTGTGCAGGTTCATACCAACTTAAGCCAAGGCAAGGATAAGTGACAAATGAAATCACTCAGCATTATGGGGGTTACATGAAGAGCGAGGTGTGGAAATGGTCTGCCGAACTGAAGAGAGATAGGTCCAGGGGTCTGGTCAAAGTTTTAGTCAACGGTTGACCCTAAAAGTCAACGGCACAAAGAAAGTCAGCACATAGGAAATGTATATTTTGTGTAATTCTTTTTGTAATGACTTTGGATTGGGTGTAATGAAATAGCAAATATAAGGAAGTGTAATGTAATTGGCTTTGTAATGAGATTTGCTCCTTTTGTAATAACTTTCTTCCAATTTGAACTTTGAAATTTATTTTCCTCTTGTTTTTAATCTTGGAGTTCTTGAAAGGAGGCTTTGATTGTAGCTTGAAGGACCTCTTCTTAACCATGTTCAAATGTTTTTTTGAATGAATGAGTGTGTTTGAATTCCCTTACATCTGAAACGTAACTTTCCCCCATATGCTTCATATTCAAACTCCTAATGCATTCTCCATTCATACCTTTAATCCCAAAAGCCTCAAGAGTGACTTTGATCCAAATTCTTACATGAACCCCAATGTCAACGACTTGTAGTTCCACAAATGCGCAGCATCCTTCGAATCACCACGAAAATAGGGGAATAAAACCCTTAATCATTGGATTTGTGGTATATGGGTGAAGAAAAACTTTGAAGTTTGATGAAGAGGAAATCCACAATATCCATGAATCGAAACCCTGATTCCATAATCCAGTGCGCACAGAAGGACCAGTTGAAACAAGTTTATCTGAAGTAGGAGCCTCAACCCAATAAAACCCTAATTCACTAGAAGGCCTCTGATCCCATGTCTCAAATTATTGGTTAGTGATGCATGAAGTGCTAGATGACCTAATGTAGGTATGTACATGAATGCAAAGCCTAAGCCAGTTAATATTGAAAGGGTAGGACAAATTTGGGGTATGACAGATATCACTTGTGATGCCTGTTCACACACTCACATTCGTGTATACCTGTTACATGTCTGTTTTCTGTTTGCGATGTCTGTTCGCCTGTTCTTATATGTGATGCTTGTTCACACGCCGTGTTTTCTAGGATCTTTGTGATGCTCCTTGTTTTCATGCTCCCTTAGGGTGCTCGGTTCCGTTTCTCTGGGAGACGCGAATCGAGATAGAAACAGAAAATTTTGAGCCGAGCTACGGTAGCTCTGATTCTACAAAACAAATACGTAGGCAGCGGGTTAGGGCCCGTACGAGCATAACTCTTTCTTTTCCCTACATTTTGCATGCAGTTTAGTCCAGATTAGCGCAGTTTGCTTACACACCCATAGTTTTAGACACTGGCATGGATACCATCGAGTACGATGGGCGCGAGGGGTGCTAATACCTTCCCCTCGCGTAACCGACTCCCTTACCCTTTTTCTCTGGTCGTGAGACCGTTGTTTTGTTTTGTGGTTTGCTGGCATTCCCTTCCTTTTCAGGATAAATATGTTAGTGGCGACTTAGTTAATTTTTGCGGTAGCGACAATCTCAACTTTGGAGACGGGGGTCTCAGTTTGGAGACGGGGGTCTCCATTTGGAGACGGGCGTCTCCATTTGGAGATGGGCATCTCCCTCTATTTTCGTGGATTGGGCTTTGTTTCTTCCAATATCTTTATTTCTTTTCTTCTTCTACCTCCCATAAAAGGAAGGATTTACTTACTATAGTTCTAGTAAGCCCTTGCATATATCCTGGAGGAGAAAGGGATCACCTGCTATGGTTCTAGAAAGCTTACCTGTAAAAGAGATCACCTGTTATGGTTCTAGCAAGCTTACATGCGTAAAAGGGATCACCTGCTATGATTATAGCAAGTTTACCTGCATATTAAAGGAATCACCTGCTATAGTTCTAGCAAGCTACATGCGTATTAAAGGATTCGCCTGCTATAATTCTAGCAAGCTTACCTGCATAAAAAAGATTCACCTGCTATAGTGCTAGAAAGATCATTTGCGTAAAAAGATTCACCTGCTATCGTGCTAGCAAGCTTATCTGCATAAAAAGATTTACCTGCTATTGTGCTAGCAAGCTTATTTGTATAAAAAGATTTACCTGCTATAGTGCCAGCAAGCTTATCTGCATAAAAAGATTTACCTGCTATCGTGCTAGCAAGCTTATCTGCATAAAAAGATTTACCTGCTATAGTGCCAACAAGCTTTTCTGCATAAGAAAGATTCACCTGCTATAGTGCTAGCAAGATCATCTTCATAAATTTCTTGACACATACGCAGAATTCAAAAGTATAAGGACCAGTAACTTGGTGTTGTACATTGTGTATGCACATAGTGTAGCGTGCATAGCGTAGCGTGTATGAAGCATAGCGTGCATGAAGCGTAGCGTGTAGAGCGTGGTGTGTAAAATGTAGTGTGTAAAGCGTAACGTGTAAAATGTAGTGTGTAAAGTGTAGCGTGTAAAACGTAGTATGTAAAATGTAGTGTGTAAAGCGTAGCGTGTAAAACGTAGTATGTATAATGCTTGTATAAATATTGTGCACGTACATATAACGGTTGTACATGCCTGTGACCTTGACGTTTGTACAATGTAGATGTATGAACCGTCTGTATGTGTAATGTAAATGTTATATGTGTAAGATTTTATTTACGGTATCCTATTGATGTATGAAGATAATGCTCGCGCGCATGTTTATGAGCGAAGATCTAATGATATGACATGTCGGTTCTTAGACCAGGTTTGAATGCATGATGATTATGCTTATGTATATGTTGATTGATAAATGCCTATATGCGCGTGCTAGTTGGTATGCTAATGCGTATGCATGTATGTGTTAGCTGGAGATTTCGTTTGGAGAGAATATTCTTTGAAGAGTTAGAGTTCGAAGAAGAATGGTTTCTAATGACCATTTCTGAGAATAAAAATGGCTCCTGATGGCCATGATTCGAGGATTTCGTTTAAGTTAAAATAAAGATAATGGAAATTGGAGTTGGTTCGAAGTGAATTGTCTTTAAGACTTAAGCGTTTTTACGAAATACGAAGGGTACTGAAGCTTGGCGTGTTTTCGTAGCATTCTCGGTTTTAATCACGTTGCCACGTATCGAAAGAGAATTCAGGCAGGAGGATTTGAATTTCGAAATAGTTTGTGTAACCGAACAAGGACAGATGGCGCCCCATGGATTCGAAGCGTATGCATGTGAGCAACGTGGCATTTCACTAGTGTAGGGCCGTTAGGGTCGAAATTAGTATAAATAAGGATCTTAATATCAGGATCCAGTGTGTTCATTTTGTACAAATCACTCACAAATCACTCAAGTATCAAGTGTTAAGAGAACGAGTTCGCTGAGAAATGTACATATGACACCACCAATTTAAATACATTTGTATTCATCTTTATTCAAGTATCTTTCCAGTTTCTTTTGTATTTCTTTATATTTTAGTCATTTACATTCTTGCACTTTTATCTTTCGTTTAAGTTTACTTCGAAGCATTTACATTCTGCAATTTACGTTCCTGTACTTTAAGTTTCTTGCAAGTTTATATTTGTTTCATCTTTCGCCTAAGTTGTATTTACGTGTATAACAAGGCAATTATCAGTCTTTATATTTCGTTTATTTATTTCTTATTTCGAAGCCAAACAACTGACAGAATATGAACCAAATTATCACAAAAGACAGGCTTTTTGACTATGTCCTAGGATCAATCTAGTCGGTCCTACGAGTAACCAAAGTATATTTTTTATAGTTTGGAAGACTAGCGGTTGTTTACCGTAAATCACCGTAAACAAATTGGCACGCCCGGTGGGACAGTGTCAAACAGATTGTCATTAATTTGTTGTTTTATTTTGTCTAGAATATATCAAGACCTTGTATGAACCTTAGGAACGGTAAATTAACCAACAGTGCACCACCGATTCCTAAACAAAGGTACAACGAGAAAATGGTCAATTCGACCAGTGGAAGGGGAGATCAAGATCCCCCACAAGGGTCAGGAACAGTAGCAGCAAATACTACACATGTTTCGACATCTACATCACAAGAACATGAAATACCCGTTTCGGGAGGATCTGCGGCTGCAGTTAGTTCTCAAGCCATGCCCGAAAACACATCAGGGCCAACAGGAACGATCCTAATTTCCAGTTCGACTACCATGCCTCATGTGACAGGCACAAACGAGATGCTTCATTTCTCGACAAGTCAGGTACATTCTACAAGGCCATTCTCATCTACATTCGATGGGTGGAGGCCTAGAAACCCTTATGGAATGTCGTATTCATATATGGCAGGACCTACATATACTGCACCTAATGACACGACATTTTCACCTAATACGGGTTCGATAGGTCGAAGTGCACAAAATATAGGCACATCAAGCCAGATGTCTCTCTTAACTACCAGCAGTCAAGCAGCGTTTAGGCAAGAAATGAATGCAAGTAACCACAATATGCTAGGTGCTCTTGCTAAAGAAATAGGGTCACTCTTTACCCCATTAGTAGCAAACATGACCAGGACTAAGAGGGACAATGTAGAAACCTTCCAAAAAACATCATCACAAATAAATCGAATGGAAGATTTTATGGGAGTTCCACAAACTAAGCGCAGAAATAACCAACCCCCTTATCGAGAGGGTGATCCGGTATTGGAGCCTGTTCAAGATGCGGTTCTTCCGCCTAGGCCAACACCCGGTGATGCAGTTCCCCCACCTAGACCTCCACCAGTTGGAAGAAACCAAGTGATAGATCTGGAGAATCCAGGTCGAAGGACCGATTTTGGTCAACAAGAGACCATCGAAGAGGGTCCCAGATTAAGGATAGTTGGTAGTAATGAACATCCAGATGAAGTAGTCCACATGGTTAGGAGAGAAAATATGGCAACAGAGAATAATTTAACTGCCATGATAGAGAGAATTATGGCCAATAATGGCCTTAATAGTGGACTTCAACGTCCAAACTACACATCCCCTATAGTAGAATATATTATGCAAACGGAATTACCAAGAGGTACCAAGGTACCTAAATTCACAAAGTTTTCAGGGGACACTAGTGAATCGACCGTAGAACACATAGCCAGGTATTTGACAGAAGCCGGGGATTTAGCGGGAAACGAGGATTTGAGAATTAAATATTTCCCTAGTTCGCTAACAAAAAATGCTTTTACTTGGTTTACTACCTTACCCCCAAATTCCATAGATGCATGGGCACATTTGGAGAGATTGTTCCACGAACAATTCTACATGGGCCAAACCAAGATAAGTCTGAAGGAATTGGCTAGCATCAAGAGGAAGTTTACAGAACCCATAGATGATTATTTAAACAGGTTCCGTTTGTTAAAGTCAAGATGCTTCACAGTTCTCCCAGAACATGAATTAGTCGAAATGGCTGCAGGCGGTCTAGACTACTCAATCAGAAAGAAACTGGATACCTAATACTTAAGGGATATGGCCCAATTAGCAGACAGGGTTCGACAAGTCGAACGACTAAAAGCGGAAAAGGCCAAAGCAAATAAAAGTTACAAGAAAGAGAGGGTCGCATATATTGAAGCTGAAGACGCTGAGGGCGAACCCTTCGAAGATTCATACATTGTTGAAGAAGTCGAAATAGACCTAGCTGAATTAAAAGAGGCGCCACCTTATTCTTGCAAACTGCTCACCCCTTCGAATGGAAAAAATATAGTCGAGAGTGATAAAAGTGATAGATTTCCAAAGAAAACTTACACTTTTGACGTCACTAAATGTGACGAAATATTTGATTTACTAGTAAAAGATGGCCAAATGATAGTGCCTCCTAATTCCAAAGTTCCTCCATTAGAACAATGAAAAAAACGAGGTTTTTGTAAATATCATGGTTTTTTAAGCCATAAAACCTCATAATGCTTTCTTTTCAGGGATCTAATTCAGAATGCTATCAAGGATGGACATTTGAAATTCGCTGATAAGACAAAGAATCTCATGAAGGTTGACGCTGACCCCCTGAATGTTGCTGACACTAACTATGCTGAACCACTCGATGTCAACATGGTAGATGGGTCTGAAACTGATATTGTTGAATGGGAGGTGATTTCATCTGGAAAGCAGGCTACTGAGAGCCTAAATGACAATGCAGCCTTCAATACTGATGTTGAAGAATCTGTCGAAACCAAAAGCAATGAGAATTTGAAGGAAAATACTAGCGAGGCCACTGAAGACCTCAGGGTGAAACTCCAACAGATAAAGATCTCTGAAGCTTCCCCAACAGGTGTCAACATGGTGAATGTTAGACAACCCCTATCTGAACTAGAGGAGTTAGAGAAGCGCTTGTTGAGAGAACAAGGGAATGTCAACATGATAAAGTATCCTCAGAAAGGAGAAAGTTTGAAAGATTATCTTTGGAAGTGTCACGAGAAGAATGCTGGACGGATGATAATGTTTCCAAGATGTTCGATCATGCTAAATCGAAGGGTCCAAGCTAACTACGAAAGGGCCCAACGAGAAAGGATGGAACAGCCCCGAAGAGGAGGAAACCTTGCTGAAGGTTTATCCAAGGCCAGAAGAAAGCTTGGTGGGTTTCCTAGTTAGGTGTCACAAGGAAAGGACAGAGATTGTTATGTGTCCCAGATGTGGGGCAGTCTATGATAACCTAATGGCGCAATCATTTGAAAGAACGCTATTCACTTTTGGTAGGGAATCTCAAGGACCCCGTCCCAACATGTATGTGTTCGACAATCGAACGCCATCAAAAAGGCCTGATAGTCCTCATCCTAAAGCTCGAAGAGTGACATTCAGACTCCCTGCAGACATACCCATGGATAGATGGACACAAGCAGGTGCAAGAAACAATAAGTGGCGAAGTTGGGACCAAGGGGGAAGAACTGCAATGGCTTATAGAAGGCAATTCCAGACCTCAAATCGAGAGATGTACAGGCTGGAGAATTACAAGGGTAAGAATCCTATGTCCAGATCCCAGTGGAGAAGACACCAGAGGATGAAGAAGGCCCAGAAAGAATACAAGGCAAAGGAGGTTGGAGAGTCTAGCAGTACCAAAGTCCCCATGCAGGGGGCACGATCAAGCAAACCTCCGGTAGAACGCAAGCTATTCAGTTCTGAAAATGAGAAGGAAGAAGAAAAGATACACTCCAGTCCTTGGAAAGAGGACGATAGAATGACAAATGATTTCGACTCAAACGGAGTGTCATCTATAAACTTTAATTGCAATGTAGTATCAGTGCTTCCTCATGAGTTTAACCAAGAAACAGAAGCGGAAGATTGCGAGGAAGCTGATGCAGAAGAGATGGCAAGACACAGACCTGTGTGTTATTATGTGCTAAACAACGGGGCTATCGAAGAGCAGAATGCCTTCTTCGAGAGGCCTGATGAAGGCATGAGAAACCATCTGAAACCACTTTACATAAGGGCCAAGATTGAAAATGTGGCATTAACAAAGTCCTAGTAGATGGGGGGCAGCAGTGAATCTAATGCCCCAGTACATGCTGAAAAGAATTGGTATGTTCGACACTGATATAAGGCCACATAACATGGTCTTGTCTAACTACGAAGGCAAAATAGGGTAAACTTTGGGAGTCATCCAAGTGAATTTAACTGTGGGTTCGGTCACAAGGCCAACGATGTTCATGGTGATACCAGCAAAGGTGAATTACAATATTTTGCTAGGAAGAGAATGGATCCATGGAGTTGCTGCAGTGCCTTAGACAATGCATCAAAGGCTAACCATCTGGAGAGAAGATGGTATAGTGGAGAACATTGAAGGAGATCAAAGTTACTATATGGCTGAAGTCAACCAAGTCAACAAGACCAGTTTCGATAGAAATTTGGCCAACATAGGGCCATGCCATGCAGTGGAAGATATATACTCCCCAAATAAGAATGCTTTATACTATTTATCCTTACACCCAAATGGATTTCAGTGGAACAGAGAAATAATGGATGGTCCAGATGACACAGAACCTGTCGAAGGACTACCACCAATACGGCCAACTGGCTGGGATGAAGAGGGTAACTATGCCTGAGTCATCCTTTTTCGAAAATATTTCGGCTTACATAGTCGAGAACAAAAGAAAGGCGGCTCTCGAAGCCGAACTATCGAATATGACTGTTGAAGCAATTCAGAAAGAGGTAGAAGCACCAGGCCTTGGGATACATTTTATCCCTCAACCTCCTGACGACGCAGTTCAAGAAGTGATGGTTTCAGGCGAAGAAATACATCCAAGGTTGGACACAATATATGATGAAGAACCCTTGGGATTCGAGAAAGATCCAATGGCGTCAAACACAAAGATGTTGGCTCAGGACCCACTTGAAGAAATAAATCTTGGAGACGAAAATCAAAAGAGGGTGACATACATCAGTGCAAAGTTAGAGCCAACTTTGAAGTCAAAGGTCATTGCCTTATTGAAAGAGAACAAGGATTGTTTCGCCTGGGATTACGATGAGATGCCTGGTTTAGGAAGAGATTTGGTCGAACTGAAGTTGCCTATAAAAGAAGGGAAGAAGCCCATCAAGCAGACTCCTAGGGGGTTCGCACCAGAGGTTCTCTCGAAGATCAAAACAGAGGTCGAAAGACTTCTCCGTTGTAAGTTCATTAGAACTACGAGGTATGTCGAATGGATTGCTAATATTGTACCCGTAATTAAAAAGAATGGTTCATTGAGGGTATGTATAGATTTTCGTGATCTAAATGCAGCGACCCCTAAAGATGAATATCCCATGCCTGTGGCAGAAATGCTAGTAGATTCAGCCGCAGGCTTCGAATACCTAAGTATGTTGGATGGATATTCTGGGTACAACCAAGTCTTCATTGCAGAAGAAGATGTGTCCAAAACTGCCTTTCGTTGCCCAGGGGCAATAGGCACTTACGAATGGGTTGTAATGCCTTTCGGTTTAAAAAACGCTGGGGCAACTTATCAAAGAGCAATGAACTCCATATTCCATGATTTTATAGAAACATTCATGCAAGTGTACATAGATGACATCGTTATAAAATCTGTTTCAGATTGCAGTCATCTTGACCATCTGAGCCAATCATTCGAAAGAATGAGAAAACATGGCTTAAAGATGAATCCCCTTAAATGTGCTTTCTTTGTGCAGGCTGCAGATTTCCTGGGCTTCGTAGTCCACAAAAAGGGAATAGAAATAAATCAGAATAAAACAAAGGCTATTATGGAAACAAAGCCTCCATCCACGAAGAAAGAACTACAATCTTTATTGGGAAAGATAAACTTCTTAAGAAGGTTTATTTCTAATTTGAGTGGACGCACGCAAGCTTTTTTCCCCTTACTTTGATTGAAGCAAGGAAGGTTCGAATGGCATGCTGAACATCAAGCTTTTGAGGAAATTAAGCAATATTTGATGCATCCACCAATATTGTTTCCCCCAAATGGGGAGAAGCACATGCGCCTGTATATCTCAGCTTCAGATAACACAATAGGTAGCATGTTAGCTCAGGAAGATGACAATGGCATCAAAAGAGCCATCTATTACTTAAGTAGAGTACTCAATGATGCAGAGACTAGGTACAACGCCATAGAAAAACTCTGCCTTTGTTTATATTTCTCTTGTATTAAACTCAAGTATTATATAAAGCCAGTTGATGTTTACGTTTTATCTCATTTTGATGTCATTAAACATATGCTATCTAAACCAATATTGCATAGTCGAATTGACAAATGGGCTTTGGCCCTTACTGAGTACTCTCTAATCTTTCAACCCCTTAAGGCAATGTGTAACTCGGTGAACTGACTTTTATTTTATAAGCAACAATGTTGCGGTGAGCAAGAGTCGCCACCGACTTTTATTTTGTCCAATTTTAGGAAAGGTAAAAAGTACAGAAAAAGACCTTTTTTAAAAAAGAAACGGGCTCGGGGGGTAAGTTATGAAAAGGGAAGGTGCAAGCACCCTTTTCATCCGTAGTTATCTACGGGCTCTTAATTTGCTTAGCTCATGTTTGTTTGTTTTGAGTTGAAAAGGGGCATAAGGACTTTAGCGTAAATGCGTAGCCTTAGTTTTTTGAAAGAATATTGAAAAGATGTTTTTTAATTGAGTTAGGCCTATTAAGAGCACTACCCTAAATAGTTGGTCTTTTTCTATGCTTTTTAAAGTTCCTAGGACTATCCATACTATATAGAAGTAGGTAGTCCTTGTTTATATTGGACGTGTGGGTCATCGAAGGGTCATCGTATGGTCGTTGAAGGCAACAAGTAGAGGTACCTTTAGCAATTTCGAAGGGACGACCGTCACTTTTTCGTAGGCAACAATCGAGGGTCATCGAGGGAATTAGTGGCGATTCTATATCGAGGGACCTTTGCTAATGGGTACCTCTACATTTCGAGGGACACGACCTTATATCGAAGGCAACCAAAAGGGGCGTACCCTAAGGGTGAGTGTGTGCAACAAGCATGTGTGTTGGATTTGAATATTTTATCTTTTAGTTACTGATCTAAGTCGAAATTAATTTCTTTTCATACCCTAAATTACTAGCACACGCAAGCATATAGTATCATACAGGAAAGTAAAGCAGTTTATGGTTGCGGAAAGTAAAGAGCACAAAAAATAAAGCCCTAATTACTATTAGGTCAAAATGAATAATTGCGACCTATACACCCTCTAATATTTAAAATAAAACGATAAAAATACATGCGACATTCATAGAGTTTGAGGTGAGGGAGAGAATCGTGAAATCGAGCGTTTAGGAAAAATAGGGTTAAAAGGTGGAATCCTAACTAATTATCAATTAATCTAAACTTAAAAGTCTAAATTATATTTACTTAATTAAACCCTGATTGGTTAAACCTATTTAATCTAATTAATTAAAATTATGTCTAAATTAAATTAATTAAAAATCCCAATAAAAAAATTAACCTAATGCTTAAATGAATTATTCACATGAAACTAAAAATCTAACTTATTGGTTATAACTAATAACAGAAACTAATAAAATCAAAGGAGGGGTATAAGGTTGGAGAATAGAGCATTGGGCTGTCCATGATTAGCCAAAACGATTTAGGAATGCTACCAGGGGGTGCGCTGTGTATTGTAGGGTGATGGTAACAAATCTGACCCGCTGGGTCTTAGCATCTTTGGCCCAAAGCAAATTAGAACAAATAAACCCTAAAAAAGTGGGGAGTTGGCCGCCCCTTTTCTTCTTCTCCTTTGAATCACTCTGTTCTTATTTCTCTTATGCACCTACAGCAAAACAAAGGAAAAAAATGAAGCATGATAAACACAATAACACAATCAACGCATCAAATCCAAGCAGTTCTAAAAGCGGTGCACGGTGGGGCTTCGGTCGGAGGATGCTTGGGCGTGTATGGGATAGTTCACGGTGCTGTACAAAAACGGTGTTGTTCGAAAGGTCCTCGGAGGGAGGCGCGGCCTGAGTTCTCCGATGTGGTCTCGGCGTGATTTGCAGTGGCTAGTGTGACTGCTTTCGAAGGTTGTATCGACTGTGGATCGGAGAGCTTTAGACTTCAGTTTCTTCTTCCTTTTTCGTCTCTGTTCTTTAGCTTCGTTTTTCTTTAATTCTCATGCTCTTTGTTTCTGCAAAAGAAATAAACAATAGAAACTGAACCAGACATATTGAACTTGGGTCATGATTTAATGGTGATGTTGTATGTTACGATGAATTTATTTGGATCTGCAGATTCATAATCTTGTTAGTGAGATGCTTCTGGTTTCATGGTGTAAGTGTGAATTTTGTTGCTATATGCACATGAAGCTGTTATCAAATTCATGAAGGATTAACAACTCAAAGTGGCAATGGCTTCTAAAGCCAAACTTATAATTTCCTGGAAAGTCTTGTAATTAAACTACTAACTAATATGTGTAATATAGAGATTTACATGAAAAAAATAAAACTGTACTAAAATACAGATCCAGAAAATCACAATGGTAAAGTCATTTCAGGAATCTCACAATTGGGCCATTGACAGTATTTACAATTAGAGCTCGTTTGGCCTAGCTTTTTATCTAATTATAAAATTGAATAAAATGAGCTTGTAAACGTATGTTTTTCAAATTTTTTTTCTATGGTTCATAACATCTAGAGTTATGTTTTATTTATTTATTTATATACATATTAAATACATATATAATATAATACGTATTAAATAATTGTTGTATTAACCTATATAATTTAGTGTATAGTATAAAAAATTAATAATATTATTATTGAAAATTATTATACAATAAAATAAGATATAACATACAAAACAAATAAAAGTTGGACAATATTAATATCTACAAAAATGATGTAAACAAAATAAAATAAATAAATAAAACATAACTCTATTATGAACCATATATATATATATATATATATATATATATATATATATATATATATATATATATATATATATATATATATATATATATATATATATATATATATATATATAATTTTAAAGTTTAAAAATAATCATAAACAAACAACTTTAACTTTATTTTAAAAGCTCTTATTTTTAACTTTAACTTTAAAGTAACTTTTAAAACATAAAAAAGTTGGGCCAAACGAAGTCTTAGTATGAAAAATATATATAAAGGATAGTAGAAGTTGTTATAATTTTATATACAAATACGATTTTAAAAAATGTTGATAATTGTTAGTGAATCAAAAGTGGCCCTCTAAAAGTATTAACACGATAAGAACTAATTAGTTTAAAATGAAATAACCATCATCATATGGTTTAACAGTAAATGAATTGAAATTAAAATTAAAAGAAATCGATGAACTTGTTATTTTAAGAGAATAAAAAAGTTTTTTGAAAGAGCTTGTGAAAAAAGGTTGAAAATTTGTTGACAAAAGTATCAATGGATATTGAGAGAAATTGTTGGTTATTGTTGGTGATTGTTGATGATTGTTCGTCAAGAATGAGGGTGAGAGGAGCCCTTTTTATAGACTGGGAATTAGGTTAAAACCAATCCTAAAAATGAAATGATCCAACCCAGGGGCCCATGGATCTTTCTTGATGACCAAGATTAAGAACCTAGACGTACTTGTGTCCAGGTGCGTCCAGGTGCAAAAAAAAGATAAAAAATAGTTAAAAAACATAAAAATGCACCAAGTGGGGATTGAACTCGTAACCATTTGTTTAAAAGCCTTACTTCCTAACCATTTGAGCTACGTTATTTATTTGAAATAAAAAGCCAATTGAAAGTGTATGAAGCATCGGCTAGCATTTTCTATTTATTAAAATATAAGCAATTTAAGAATAAACTACTATATTTTAAAATAGACTTTAAATCGAATATTTATAAAATTCAGGATGTCAATGTAAATGAACCCGAGATTTTATAAAATCTAACTTTTGAAATAGTTTTGAATTTTTGAAAAGTGTGGGCAAATTTTGGGGTATGACACAATGAAAGGACAAATCGTGTCAGATTTCATTGTTGACCATGCAGTGGTTGAGAATCCGCAGCAATACGTAGATTTGAAGCCTTGGAAGTTATACTTCGATGGTTCAACACATAAGGAAGGAAGTGGCGTTGGGATGCTCATAATTTCTCCTGATGGAATTCCAACAAAACTCAAGTACAAAATTGAAGGCCCGTTGTGCTCCAACAACGAAGCTGAGTACGAAGCACTGATTGCTGGACTTGAAGCCTTGTTGGAATTGGGGGCAACCAAAGTCGAAATTAAAGGAGACTCAGAACTAGTGATTAAGCAACTGACGAAAGAATACAAATGTATCAAAGAGAATTTGATCATGTATTTTGTCATAGCAAATAGATTGCTTAAAAGATTCGAGTATGTGGAGTTAAAACACGTCTCAAGGGTGAACAATCAAGAAGCAAATGATTTGGCACAATTAACCTCAGGATACAGAGTATCAAAGTAAAAACTAGAAGAACTGATCGAAGTAAGAGGCAGAGCAGTGGCCACAAAGTTATCTCCAAGTGATCTGGAGAACTCACAATTAGGCTTCGCTAACGAGGAGGAATTTGAAGTTCTAAATATAAACTCCTTAGCAGATACAGATTGGAGGAGTCCAATTGTAAACTACTTGAGAGATCCTTCGACAGATACAGATAGAAAGGTAAAGTACAGAGCCTTATCATACTTCTTGATGGGAAATGAGTTGTTTAAGAAAACCCCTGAGGGAGTTTTACTAAAGTGTCTAGGAGAAGCTGAAGCATACTTGGCACTTTCGAATGTGCACAGTGGGGCATGTGGTGCTCACCAAGCAGGGCACAAAATGAAATGGCTTTTGTTCCGCTATGGAATGTATTGGCCTACCATGTTAAAAGATTGCATAGAGTTTGCAAAAGGGTGTCAGGAATGTCAAGAACATGCAAGTATTCAACATGCGCCTGCAAATGAGTTAAGTTCAATAATAAAACCATGGCCTTTGAGGGGTTGGGCATTAGACTTAATTGGATAAATTCGTCCCATATCTTCCAAAGGTCAAAGATACATTTTAGTAGGAATAGACTACTTCACAAAATGGGTCGAAGCGATACCACTAGCCAATGTGGATCAGGAGGCTGTGATTGAATTTATTCAAAGACACAATTTGTATAAATTTGGAATCCCAGAAAGTATAACCACAGATCAGGGATCGGTGTTTACTGGTCGAAAGATGCAAGAATTTGCAAAAGAAGTGGGGTTCAAGTTATTTACTTCTACACCTTATTATGCTCAAGCAAATGGACAGGTCGAAGCAGCCAATAAAGTGATAATTGGTCTTATTAAGAAACATGTAGGGAAGAAACCAAAAAATTGGCATAAAACTTTGGACCAGGCACTATGGGTTTGTCGAACATCACCGAAAGAAGCTACTAATACTACACCTTTCCAGTTGACGTTCGGACACGATGCAGTACTCCCAGTTGAAATATACTTGCAATCAGTCCGGATCCAAAGACAAGCAGAAATTCCCCCAAACGTGTATTGGGAAATGATTATGAACGAATTAGTTGATCTGGACGAAGACAGGCTTCGAGCGTTGGAAATGATAAAAAGACAAAAAGAAAGGGTGTCGAGAGCATACAACAAAAAGGTGAAAGGTAAAACATTTATCAATAATGACTTAGTTTGGAAAGTTATTTTGCCTATAGATCAAAAAAATCAGGCTTTAGGCAAATGGTCCCCATACTGGGAAGGACCTTTTCGAATCTTAAAAGTATTCTCAAATAATGCTTACGAGATAGAAGAGTTGGCAGAAGATCGCAGGATTTTAAGAGTGAATGGGAAGTATCTGAAAAGATACAAGCCACTCATGCATGAAGTAAAAATAGCAAAAATGTAAACTTTAAAAGTGTGCGCCGTGGGCCAAAATGGTGGAACAAGCACCAAAATGGCTTTGTATCTAAGTGAAATATGTAGTAAATAAACTAAGAAGACAGAACAATGTCAAAATACATTTCATTATGATTAAAAGAGTACATTCAGTCAAGAAGATTGTGTTTTCATGCAAACCAAAGTTACAAAAATAGGGGCACGCTAGAAGCTATCAAAGAAGCGTTCAAAATTGTAAACAATAAAACTAAGGCCTACAACGCCTCCAACAATGCCTCCAATAATGCAAACCTTCCAAGGATAACAGGGGCAAGCTTTCTGCTTCAAAAATATCTAGAGATCCTTCTGTGCGCATTCTCCTTACTATTCCCTGTCTGACAAACATGTGGGATAACAACCTGCCGTAAGGAAGACATGTCGCTATGCCTTGACGAGAAGCAGCAATAGCAACAACTTCGGCAAGCTGTTTAAAGATCAAAAATGGAAAATTGATTTTCCTTCCCCGGAGAGCACAGAGTATGAACTCCAGATCCTCCACCATGATGCTTTCTTGATCCTCATTTCGTGGGCGAAAGTTGCCCACTAAGAGTTGATGCCAAATCCTGATGATCTTGGCACTAAAAGGATCATTAGCCATGAGGGCCCTCAAAACAGAAGAGGTGGTCATGGTGAAGGAGTTATCAGCAAACACTTCTCCAGAGTTCTCGCATCTCAGCAGTTCAGAGATAGACGAGGGAGAAATGGTAATATGGGCTCTTCGAACCTGAGACACGATGGTGGTTCTTCCTTCTGGATCCATCCGGAGGGATGCAAACATCCAGAAATCCGCCAGCATGTTTGGATAAACATGCCCCTCCAGGATTCCTTGGTAAACCTGTAGTTGTTTGTTGGCAAAGAGTGCGTCAACATTGATATTGTTCTCATCGAACTCTTCTACAGAAAGTTTAAACTCCTTCTTGATAGAAGATCTGATAGTGTTATAAGTTAAAGGTGTCATTGTATGTAAGGGAGTACAAGAAGAAAACTCTTTAAACTCTTTATTCAAAAGAGTACAAGAAGAAAAGAGGAAACTTTGATAAGAATATGGCAAGAGGATGAAGAAATGAGCAGAAAACCAAGGCTTATATAGAGGACGTTGGCCATAAAAGATTGATTTTTTCTTTAAATTCTGATTGGACCGCAAATGGTGCCCCCGAGGGAAGATAGAGAGTCCGCCGTTTTTGTCCTTGGAAGTTGGAGTGTAATCATTTTAGAAACTGATACACGCACGTCTTAAGTAGACGTTTTGAAAAAGTGATGTCATCATTTAATGATGGTTGTGGCTAGTGGAGTAGAAATGTCAAATCTAGGCTTAAGAGGCTGCGAAGAGTAATCATGTCATATGGATACACTATCGAGGTCATTATGGTATTGGGAAAATAAATTTCAGCAATTTAAGAGTTGTTAAAATGTTATTTTTTGTGACATTTGCAGAATATAGTATATGGATAATTGAAAGGTAAATTGTGCATACATTCCTTGGCTAGTTTGATTACAAAAGTAAAACAAAGTACGAAGCGCAAAGATATTACAAGGGTTAGAACAATTAATTAAAGTCCTTAGGGAGATTATCCTTTATCTTGGAATATTGGGATGTCCACAATGACAGACGGCGTTCGATTAGTGCTTGTTCTTTTTTTCAGTTCTTCGATTTCTGGCACTAACTTTTGTGCCGTCTCGAGGTGTCGAATCCCTGACTGTGCCACTTCATTCAACTCATTCTGCTGGGATTGTTTGATTTCCTCTTGGCGAGACTTGGCAGTTTTTATCTTCTCTTCGAGGAGTTTAATTTCTTGTTCCCAGGATTTGATGTCCGCTTCACAAGTTTCATATTCCTTTTGGCGTTTCGCACGCTCAAGTTCAAGGACATCAGCCTTTCTAGTTACATCACCAGCAGCTTTCCACGAATAACTATGAGAAGTTACTTTTGCCTTGAGTTGTTAGTAAGCATCTCACTTTCGAAGAATGTCAGCTTGAAGCTGATCAACCAGAGAATTCAGCGAGACAATCACTTGTGAGACTTCCTCTGACACCAAGAGTAAATCTACCTTCTTCAAAAGATTGTTCAAACCAAAACAGCTGGTGGAATCCTTACGTAGAACTTCGATAAGGTTGGCTTCAAAGAACTTTTTCTTTATCTGACGAAGGAGGTTTGGAATATCACTCTCCTTATCACTTTCCGCCAAGACATTCGAAGAAGGTTCAAGCCTGATAGGCGAAACATTCTCGGCATTCATCATAGCCTTGAGGAAGCTTACAGGATCAGTATTCTTGAGTCGCTCCAGTTCTGTAGGAGTGAGCACTGCAGGGGTCTGCTTCGAAGTGGCCACAGAGGTAACTATAGTCCCGAAGGTCGAAGTTTCATTATTACCTGGTGTAGGCAAATTAGAAGCTTCATCCACATCCTCATGTTCAGAAATAGTGTCCTCGCTCCCAGTTGGCTGCTCAACTACATTGCCGCTATTTGAATGTTGAGGGTTTTCTTTCATATCTTCGTCTTGATGGGTAATTGGAGAAGCGTCATTCGAATGACTTTCCTCAGCACGCACAGGTGAAACGATAGTTGCAATGGGTTGTGTAACACCCCATATTTTCTAATTTTAATTTAATCGGAAATTAAATTATTATTTGGAATTATTCGGTATTTTGTGGAATTATTTGGAAAGAATTATGAGATGGGCTATTGGGCCAAGTGTGGTGTTAGTAAAGAGGGGGTGTTATGTTAGTAAAGCCCTTTACTAATTAAAATGTTATTTTTCATAAATAATAAGGAAAATTGGGAGAAAGGAAAATGGAACGTGAAAAGCAGAGCAGAGAAGATGAGAGATTGGAAAGCTGGTACGTGAAGAGGAACAAAGAGGAAAAGAACCAATCAAGAATCTTTGGCTAAGGTAAGGGGGGACTCTATGGTTATCATCTATTATCGTGTTCTTAGATAATAATATTAATTAGGGATGTTGTTGAGTCAATTGAATTATATGTTAGGTTTGGGGAGGTTATGAATTGATGAAAATTGCATGGATTATTGATTGATTTATGTGTTGTTTTGATGTGTGATGATGAATAATGATGCAATTGATGATTAACTGCCTGTATATGATGTTTGGAGTTAGTTTTGGACTCAAATTGGACGAGATCGCAGGATCTGACGCAGACCCGAAAGTCTCTGAAATCGCCAGTTCGCGCCGCGTCTCAGTGTTGGCGCCGCGAAGGCGTACTTATTTTCTCGTTTCGCGCCGCATGCATATGTTGCGCCGCGAACTCGTTTGTGTGGTTCAGGTCGCGCCGCGAACCTTGGTTGCGCCGCGTGCTGTAGTGATGGTTGTTTTCTTGGAAAAGTTAAATGATGTGTAACTTTCGAACCGTAGGTCTGTTTTTAGTGTCGTTTCGAGCACGATGAATCTTACGAGATGGTCTACGTGTTTAAATGATGGAATGAGGTGTGAATCCAAATATTTTTAAATATGATTTTTATTTCTTGGTGAATGATGTATTGTACATATATGTGATGAGATGTGTTAAATACATGCTATGTTGAAATATTAATTATGTGACGATTTGTTTAATTGGATGATGTATTGTTGACATATATGATGAAATGTGACAATATAAGATGTTGTTTTGAAAAACATTATGATGTGATGATTGTTGAGGAATGATGTGGATACATGTGTGTTCTTTAATGATGACGATGATGATTGATTGTATTTGAATGATGCTAATGTATATAAACATACTTTGATGATGATGATGATGATGATGATGATGTTAATGATGATGATGAAATGAGTATTTGACGATGTTACTCATTAGACTTGACGATGGTATAAGTATGTTCATGTATGTTTGCATTCATTCATGTTCATTGATGATACTGTATCCATAAGGGTGTGTTGGATCAGTGAAGGGCATGATTCCCATTGTGTGGAATCTGTGCTGGCAGGGCCGTATCTTGATGATGTTGGATCGGTCATGGGTTATTCCCATTTGATGAGGTTGGTACCACATGCATAGTGTCAGTTCATACATATGCATACTTTTATAACATGATTGGAAGTATTCCAGTGTTATAAATATTGATGATGTGTTGGTTGCATGTTTTGTTGAATTAATGTTGAGTATGATTGTCTGTTTGAAAGATGTGTTCTGTTGGCATTTGTGTAAATGATGGACGTTACTGATAATCTGAATATGATGAAATTGGGTGAATGATATAACTATGATGTGTTGTTATTTAAGATGCAATAACATTTGTTAACTGTGATGAGACTCACCCTTACTGTTGACATTTTCAGATTGAGGATAGCTGCTTTCGACTTGGTGAGGATTAGCTCATAAGTCAGTGTATTAGTGTAGCGTCAGGTGTCATGCTCTGATATTGTAACACTGGGGGAACGCTAGTTTAGAGTTTATGATGATACTCTATCGTGTTGTTATTGTATTAATTCTGTGGGATATTGCATAGATGATGTTATGCCTATCCGTATGATGAATTTTCCGCTGTGTTAACATGAGATGTTTATGTATTATGATGAATTGTTCCTTAGTGAAAGCATGACAATGAAGTTATGATAAATTTGTTTTAATTGGAATTGTGGCACCCTTGTTTTCATGTTTTACTCTGAATTATTTTATTAATTTCCACGGGGTTTAGAAGGGTGTTACAGGTTGAACTTCTTCAAGAACTGGAGGAAGAACAGGAGATTTATGTCGAGGAATACCTGTACGTGCAATCAAAACTTGTTAAGACGGAAAAGTTGCAAAAACTGGTTTGTCAATAAAAGGATGAATATATACCATGAAGATTATCGAGATCAATATTGAGATCTGAAGTTTTGAGATCAGAAGTAGCTGTGCCTACATCATCCTACATTTACAAGGTAAGACGTAAACTTAGCCATTGTAGTTATGTATGAAAAACGGTTATGTTATAAAATCCAAATACCTTGGTTGAGACATTATCTGGGCTCGAGTTATGGCTTTCCACAACTGGGATAGTACTGGCAACCTTTAAAGGTGATTCATCAGAAGATACCTTATCACTAGATGAAGTAAGCTTCGAAGTCCCAGATCCCTTTTCTTTGGTTAAAGAAATGGTAGTCTTTTGTCTTTTCTTCGTGGCTTGTCTGGTACGAGGGGGAGATTTGTCTTCATCATCTAAAGCATTGGTGTGAGAAATTTTCTGCTTTGAAGGTGTCGGAGGCTTCGAACTCTAAAAATGCACATTAATCAAGGTGAATAATATTCAGAAAATTGCACAAGTTAGAATATAAGGTATGTACGTACCGTGGGTTTCTTGCCAGTAGTGAAAAAATCACTCCCACTTGTTTTGGTGCTTTTCGAAGCTCCAACGCCTTTCTGTGTAGGGGCTTCCTTAATAACTTTCTTTCGACTCACAGCTGTGAACAAGATAGAAGTTAGTATTTAAGTAAGGAAAGAAAGTTTGTCGAAGGATAATCCAAACTCCAACCTTCAGGTATAGGAGTCAAAACACGAACATGCTCAAGACTTAAATGAAGATGTCTAGTGAAATTATCCAAGGTGTGCTTAGTCGGAACCATACGTTCAACGCGTTTTTTAGATTTTTCGCAAAGGATTTTGGGAACATTCCCACACACAAACCAGTCTGGAAAAGGAGGACTTAGAGCCACACCAAAATCAGCACTAGTTAGTGGAGGGAATTTTGGAGGATTAAGCTTAAAAGCCACTTCATAACGTAGTTCAGGTCGAACATACGTGGGCAATTTTAACTTATCCAGTTTAGCAGAAAACTTTTCACGTAAAGTGACTGCAGCTTCACGAACGGTCCGACTAAAGTCATCAGGCCTGTAGATAGTTTCAAAAAAATTTTGAAAGGCTTGGATTTCTTTAATGTGAGTCGAAGTACCTTTATGGAAGTTCGCCTGCACATCGGCAAAAGCTTCAGTTAGTTCTTGAGTAAGGCTCTCAGCATCGAAGATTTGCGTAGTATAATAATCTGTCCACCATTGATGAAAATCTATGGTAGAATAGAAGGCAGGCTCGAAGGAGATGGGAGAGAGAGTTGTGATGCCAACATATTTGGAGATTTTGGATTCATATTCATCTTCAGCCAAATGCAGAGTGTGTAGACACATGTGATACCTCTTGTCATACATGCATTTTGGTTTAAGCTGAACCAATCCAAATTGTCTCGATACCAAATTTGGTTGATAGCAAAGAAGACAACAATGACTTTTGGGGGATCGTAGTCGGTGGTATAACAGTTTAGGAGTGAGGAAAGCCTCCCAAATAACCATAGATTCGGCTTGTTGATCTGGAGAAGTTGCTGGAAATTCTCGAGTAAACCACTCCGGACCTACTTTCCTTTTTACAAATGGAGCCATAGAAGGGCTAAACTGATAACGTTTGGCGAACATCATCATGTACGCTAAAAAGGATTCATGAAGCTTTCCCGTTTCTTCCTTTGGAGTCAGGTGAGCCAATCTAGTTCCTTCTACTGTTCGATTTTTAATGGCTGCATCTTCTTCATCCACAGTACCTTTATATGGGAGATGAGCCTCGAAAGTAGCATTGAGCCATAGCTGCAACAACCAGAAGGGGCCAGCGAAAAGGAGGGATCCTGTTTTGTAATTCATGACAAGATCTGTTGCTTCGCCAAGATTCTCGTAAAGGAATCCTATAAATAACTGGCTTAAGTTTAAATTTTTCCCAGCATTTATCTGGTTAGCCATACAAAGATACCTCTTTGCTACTTGGATAGACCTAGAACAAAAAACACATCTCGAAAGCCAGAGTGCTAGAAATGCAATGTGTTCTTCATCTGTGACTTCTGTAGTCGTTTTGACATGATGTCTTTGGATAAAAGCAGTATAGGTGACTTTTACTTCGTTGAACTGGATGGTGTCAGTATCCATGAAGTTGGGATCGAAGATTTCCCCAGTTGGTCGAAGCCCTGTGATAGCGGCTACATCGAAGAGAGTAGGGGTAATCATTCCACAAGGAAGGTGGAAAGTATTGTGAGAAGCATCCCAGAAATGTACTGATGCTACTAACATGGTTTGGTTGTATTCTAAACCTGTTTTGGATAATTGGATTAGGTCATAAATCCCTAGTTCCTTCTAAAATGAAGCCTTTTGGTTTTCCACTTTAGTTAGCCAAGCGTAATACAGGTCAGGATCTTTTGCTAAAGGAATTGATCTAAAAACTTTCACGAAATTGGTTACATAATTCAACCTAATATTTTCTAAGACTGCAGTAGCTTCAATCGAAGTATCATCTGCATTGACAGGTTCAGCTAAGATTGGGTGACCATCTTCATCTATTTTGTTCTTACTAACCAAAGGCCTAGTTTTATAATAAGCAGGGAAAAATTTACCCAGAGAAGAGTTATTTCCTCCAAGTAAAGGGCCCATGAAGGCATGAGTTTTTCCAGAAAGTTCAAAAGGAATGATTATCTGAGAAGCGTAGATAGCGCGAGTCTCTGCGGCGTTTGGGTCTGGAATGTGTTGTTGATTCCCTATCTGTGTGGGATTTTGAAGTTTTTGAATAGGTTGGAGAGCATTTGAAGAAGACGCCATGGATGAGTTTGTTTCAAGAATTGGGTTAAAAAACCAAAGAGGATTTCTTTTTTTTGTGATGATCGCAGAAGAATGAAAGACGAAGTTGTGTGAAGGCAAAGGGTTAAGTATTTAAAGGTTTAGTGGAAACCTTTTTAAATCTTTTGGGTAAAGGTCAAAAGACACGCGGCAAGCGCTGATTTAATCCAACGGTGGTCGAATAGTTGTTAGCCTTACTCCTAGTATATAGGAGCAATGATCACAAGTAATGACAAAACGTGGGAATGCATGTTTTGAAGAGACGTTTTTGAAAATGACAAGACGTTTTGAAAGTTGAGTCATAAATGATTATGACGTTAGTCAGTTGTCTTGGAACTCTAAAAAACGAGTAAAACGAAATCTCATCATGACAAGAAACGCCTATTTCTCTTGTTTTCGAAACAGGCATTTATTGGGGGCAATTTGTTAGCTGGAGATTTCGTTTGGAGAGAATATTCTTTGAAGAGTTAGAGTTCGAAGAAGAAAGGTTTCTGATGACCATTTCTGAGAATAAAAATGGCTCTTGATGGCCATGATTCGAGGATGTCGTTTAAGTTGAAATAAAGATAATGGAAATTGGAGCTGGTTCGAAGTGAATTGTCTTTAAGACTTAAGCGTTTTTACGAAATACGAAGAGTACTGAAGCTTGGCGTGTTTTCGTAACATTCTCGGTTTTGATCACGTTGCCACGTATCGAAAGAGAATTCAGGCGAGAGGATTTGAATTTCGAAATAGTCTGTGTAACCGAACAAGGATAGATGGCGCCCCAGTGATTCAAAGCGTATGCATGTGAGCAACGTGGAATTTCACTAGTGTAGGACCGTTAGGGTCAAAATTAGTATAAATAAGGATCTTAATATCAGGATCCAGTGTGTTCATTTTGTACAAATCACTCACAAATCACTCAAGTATCAAGTGTTAAGAGAACGAGTTCGCTGAGAAATGTACGTATGACACCACCAATTTAAATACATTTGTATTCATCTTTATTCAAGTATATTTCCATTTTCTTTTATATTTCTTTATATTTTAGTCATTTACATTCTTGCACTTTTATCTTTCGTTTAAGTTTACTTCGAAGCATTTACATTCTGCAATTTACATTCCTGTACTTTAAGTTTCTTGCAAGTTTATATTTGTTTCATCTTTCGCCTAAGTTGTATTTACGTGTATAACAAGGCAATTATCAGTCTTTACATTTTGTTTATTTATTTCTTATTTCGAAGCCAAACAACTGAAAGAATATGAACCAAATTATCACAAAAGACAAGCTTTTTGACTATGTCCTAGGATCAATCTAGTCGATCCTGCGAGTAACCAAAGTATATTTTTTATAGTTTGGAAGACTAGCGGTTGTTTACCGGAAATCACCGTAAACAGTATGCTGATGCGTATGTATATATGGTGATCCCCAGATTTTATCTCCTTATAACCATTGAATTTGTTTAAACCGTGCAACGACTATGCTCATGCCGACTAGTAATGCTTATGCGTAGAATTTTTTGAGCGGAACTTCAGGTTTCGGTCTCCTTCTAGACCATTAGGTCCTGAACCAATCCCCTGGCACCCTTTGTTTTTTTGAATTGTCTAGAAGTTTTGATGTATGGGATGTTTTAACCAATGTGTGATGCGTGACTTAGTAGGTTTAAACAATGCCCCAATGATGGTTCGCGGATAACCAAAACGTAGATAGCTTTCTTAATGTAATAAGGTTGTTTGTGAGGGTAGGGTGTGATGCTAGCGTGACTTCCTAATACCTGCTTTTGAACTCGAAGATCGCAGTAGTGGGAGAGAGATTTATCGGGGACTGTAAAAGTATGAGGATATCCTTTGCTTTCATCGTATGTCTTGCTTCAGTTTGTTGGGTATTTTGCGGTGGTTCGCCTTAATATGAGCTTGGATGCAGTTTTATCGTAGTACACATTTTGAGATGGCTAGCCCCATTCTTGGTTTTGTAATACGACGCCCCTTGATTGGACGACTCTTGGGATCCACTCCTTTTGATTGGGCTTCGTAGTGTTTTGCCCCAACATTAGCTTTTGAAAAATATGCCCCTCGATCTCCAAGACATGAAGGAAGTATCCTTAGAGGGGGTTCAAATTTCTCCATGTCGTGAACTTGATATGCGCTGCCCCATTTTTTATAGTTGAAAGGTCTGCCCTTAATCTCCGGGATATGGGGGCTATCCAAAGTGTGGTATCAATTTGATACGGATTGCTCCGAGTATTTTGATTTTGCACTCGAAGTTGCTTCATAGTGGAACTCGGGTCCACCATTAAGATATGAACTACCCCAATATTTGGATTTGTAAAAGATATGCCCCCGAGTGTTATTGCTTCGAGACGCGATCCAAGTCGATTGGATCTTAGGGTGAATGCCCCTAGTTAATATGATTTTTGTATACCCCTGTGATCATTGGGATTTTGCCCCTGGTTAGGAGAACCCCTTGGACGTGGTTCCCCCATTCAAGAGTCTTTATTAGAAATGATCGCCTTTGATTAAACCAATTTCGAGATCTCCTTGATGCTAAATGTGTATCTGTAGATAAAGTTGTACCCTTTGAGAAGTAATTCCTGTTAGACAATAGGGATGGTCTAGAGGGGGGTGAATAGACCACCTTTTTCCGACTTAAGAAAATTTTAGATTTTGAAACGTGATTCCCCGGGATCAACTTTATCGTCTTTGAACGACCGAGTTATCAGGGACCGGATATGTGCAATAACCAAATCGGATGAAAAACGGCGAAATATGAATTACGTTTTAACGAATTTATCAATTAATTCGAATACACACTTAATAGAATCTTACTCGCAATGAACCGTTATACCAAAATTGACCAAAAATTGAATGAGTAATTTTATCGAATACTTGGTGAGCAATTTTCACCAAACTTCAATTTTTGCTCAACAATGGATATTTAACAAAAACGAATATTGAAAAGATAAAACTAAGAACGATAAAGAACACGAGATTTGTTAAGGTAGTTCCTCTATCGTCCTCGCAGGAGTACGTCTGCCCCTAATTTCAAATGAAATTAGGAAAGTTTTATTAGATTGCAAAATGTTTAACAAGGAAAGAGTTTACCAATCACCAACTACACACATGCAGTAAAATTGAATACAATTCTTTCCTCCCCTTGATTCAAGTAGAACCAAGTCAATGTCAATGATCTTCACCGATCAAGACCCCGATCCTTCCTTTTCAATCCTCCGGTTGTAGCAGTTTTGATGAGCGAATCTACAATCCCTCAATTCCTTATGCTCGGCTGAATTGATTCCCAAAGCGAAGCAATCGTCAAAAACCTTCGAATCAAACCCTTGATGTAGAAGGAAAAACCCTAAGGTTTTATACAAGAAACACCCTCAACAATATTCACTCGAACAAGATAAATGTCTACCGTCAAAGCTCGAACAAGACAAATGTCTACCGTCGAACCTTATCAACACACGTTCCTTACTCCGATCGAAAGAGATGATTATGTGTGATTTTCGATTAATAAGCGAAAGATTGAAGATGAGAAGAAGCTTGAGTATATCTTTCACGTTTCTTGTTAATTTGCTTGAGAATGATCAATTTGATATATATATATACCACACCCTTTGCATTAGCCAATTAAACACAGCAAAAAATCAGTAAAAGTAGCGATAGGTCGACCTGTCCCTCTGTGTAGGTCGACCTGTTGAAGTTCTGCACTTGTTTTTGAACCAAGCATGACACATGCGTCGACCTGAAGGGTCGGCGTACGCATACCTGAGGTTTCCCCAAAATTCCATGCGTCGACCTGTAGGGTCGGCGTGCGCATACCCAAGGTTTCCTCAAAATGCCATGCGTCGACCTGAGCAAGCAATGCGTCGACGCATTCTGCTCCTACACAACATTTTTGTTAAGTCCACCAAATAGGTCGACCTATGGCATATGTGCGTCGACCTGTTGACTGAAATTTGCCAAAATCACTTTTCTTTAATGCATCCACTTGATTCCTTTGTTTCCACATCAACTGTGTCAAGTTCACAATGTTTTGACATCATGAAAATACACATTTGCCCTCATAATTCCAACGCGAAGTACATGCAAGTTTTGAAATCGAAGTTTGTTATGAATTGGAAATGGATAATTAGAAATGGATGTTTGAGGAAGTGAAGTGGTTAGCCATTAACAAACAATATGAATCAGTTTAACCAAATTAATGCCAAGTATGCTTTCGTAGTTGACCGAGCTTCAATTAGGACTTTTGAAGGTTGTAACGTGGCTGTGGTTCGCAGTTTAAGAAACACAGGATATAAGGCTCAAAATTTATTTAACCCACCCCTTTCTCCTTGATGTTCTCTGTCGCACGCTCGCAAAATGTGAACAGAGTCGCCACCAATATATTTATCCCAAAGAGGGAAAGGAATATCAAAAAACCTAAAACGAATAAGAACGAGGTCTATCGACCAGAGATAGGGTACGGGAGTCGGTTACACGAGGGGAAGGTACTAGCACCCCTCACGCCCATCGTACTTGATGGTATTCACCTATGTTTGTTGCTATCTAAAGGGTGTGTACTATAAATCTAAGGCTTAATGCTAAGGGAATGCATGCAAATGAATGAAAAAGAAACACGGGGAAAATAAGATTTATAAATAGTTGTGCTCGCTTAGGCCCCGCGACCTAATGCCTACGTATCCTTTTCAGGAATCAGAGCGCCGTAGTTCGGCTCACATGTTTTTGTTTGTTTTTATGTTTTTTAGTGGACGGAGTTACATTCGCAATCTAGCGTCGGGATAGCAGCTCGTTGAGTGGAGTCTTATGCGTTACCAGTCTGCGATCAAAAGGAAGTAACGTGTCCGATTAAGGGAAAGAATGCCCTGAAGGCAAGAGAGAGAAGAGAGTTTGAGCGTTTCAAGTGGCACCCTAAAGCAAGGGAGACTCGAGTTACTCGATGGTTTGTGTTTTTTAAGATTGGGAATTTCCACTCAAGTGATTCCCTTAAGCAAGGGAGACGAGAATTTCTATTTCCCTCTTTATTTGTTTTGACCTTTATTAGATTTTTTTTAAGTGTTTTCTTTGTATCTTTTAAGGGAATTAAAATCAAGCATTTGTTAGGTGTTTTAAAGTTGAAAAGAAAAAGAAATGGGAAACTAGCTGTCATACCCCAAAATTTGCTCGATATATTTCCGTATGTCATTTTATTTCAAGTAATTGACATAGTCCGGTCGGTAAGAAAGTAAGGTTTGCAAATTCAGGGTCTCAGATCCGAATCCCGCTTCTAACATTTTTTCCTTTTATCTGATTCTAACTTTAATTTTAATTTTATTTATATTCATAAAATCATAAAAATAAGTTTTTTTAATCATTTAACTTTAATTTTCGTATTAATTAAATATTCATTTTTTAAATAGTCAATTTTTCATTTTATGCACTTTTTAGTCAAAAAAATCAATAAAAATCTTAAGATATTCAAAAATTCAAAAAAGGGTAAGTTTTTATTTGATTTTATAGAAATAACTCTAGAAGTGATCTAATTTAATTAAATAAAATATTTGAAATCCAAATTAATTTAATTTAATTTTAAAACTTTTAATTATTTTATTTAATTATTGGATCAATCTATTTTATTTTTCTTTTTATGTTAACCTAATATTATTTTATAAATAGGATTAACAACTAATCACAAGGGGACGCTGATTCCAGAGTGATTCACGTGCAAACCCAACAGTTTTTTCAATCCTTGTTATTTCATCGCACAGCAACATCATCTTGTTCGGGGAACACATACTATTGTCATCAATTTTCAGAACTCCAAATAGTTCTCTTTGACCTGCAAATTATTGTGTCACAATATATAACAAACCATCAACATAGCCAATTCTTTTAACGATTCTCATACCAATAACATATGCAATAACTTGAAGTCAAATTGTTCAGCATCATCATGATTTAACATTATACAAAACTGTTATATGTTTTTTTTTTACAGAAAAAAGAAGGAAGGGAATTGGAGACCGACTCAAACGCAGCACCGTCATCGAGGATTTCCTTCGGTCTCAGTCACACATCGCTTCAGTTCATCTTTAAAATACAGATCGAAATTACTTCAGCCACCATCACCGATCCACGACGATTTGCAGCAATGCTATCCAATCTCACATAACAATCATATACCTGCAAATTAAAACTCAAAAAAAATAATAATAATATTGTGCTGTTGTTTTTGTTTTGCACAGGAAGATCGAAAGCAAAGTAAAAAGTAAGAGAAGAAGGGTGCCACTCTCCGCCGACGTCGACCAATCGTTTAACTTCCGCAGCTTCATCAACAACCACTACCGCGACAAACATCCACCGTGCAAACACCACCCGGTACACCGCTCGCGGCTGGCCCCCTCCGTGTCAGATCCAAACAATCTTCGCCGACTCTCATCCTCACCACCACTCACGCGATGAGAGGCATGTACCAACGTCACCATCGCTTCTGATCTCTGTCAGCACCGTAAACACCACGCGGAGCCGCAACCTTACCTTCAGTGAACCACCGCCATGCTCAACCGCAAATCACCATTCCGGATCCATTCACGCAACCACTCTGACCCGCTACCCGTTACTCACCGTTAGCTTTCTTCTCTCTTTTAATTTCATGATTTATGTTGTTTATGTTTGATTTGTGTGATTTAGATTTGAGAAGGAAAAATTCTGAAACATAAAGAAAAGAAAGAGAAAGTGTGAGTAGAAAGAAGAAAGGGAAAATCCGGTGAATGTTCAGGTTATCTATCATGTCTCTATCTTTTCTATTTTTTATATTATTCCTTTTTTCTCTGCCACGTGTTCATGATCTATTGGTTGGCCAACTATTTTAAAAAGTCAAAATTAGATTACATTATTAGTATTAATTTTGAATGAGTATGCAATTTTAATGTATGTTAATGTATATACAGGCTACTGCAATTCTGTTTCGCTTTTCATTCATATTGTTTTATTGTTTTGGAATTATGATTTCTAATTTAATCTTTCTTTTTTTAATTAGTTAGTGTATTAGATTACTAATAAAACACTACAAAAAATAGAAAAAATATGTGCTTTTAATTTTGGCAAAATACCCTTTTTCGTCCCTTAACTTTCACTCGGGGTCCATTTTGGTCCCTCAATTTTTAAAAAGTTCACATAACTCCCTTATCTTTTAAAATGGTGCCATGTTTATCCTTTCCGTCTATTTCATTGAAACGTCCGTTTAGAGTTGCCAGCGTGGCATATGACCTAGATCTTCTTCTCCTTCATTAAAAGGAATGTTACTTCTGGAAAACGAATTCTGAACAATTTGGGGGCTAGGGTTTGTTGAATAAACACCATCGTGAGAATAATTTACGGGCTGCTAGGGTTTTCCAGAAATCCAGAACAATGAAATCGTCCACTTCTTCGTCATCTATGTTACAAGGAAGCCATGAAAGTTTCGTCTCTCAGCTTGGTACGAAGTCGGAACTGCCATGGAAACCAGTTTGCTATTGTGGAGATAAGGCCATTCTAAGAAGGGCAAAGACCACTAAGAGTTTTAGAAGACAATTTTGGGGGTGTCCTCATTTTAAGGTACGTTATTTTTCACAGAGTGTTAGTTTATAGTGTAGGTTTATTAGATTTATGAAATTGAACATAAGGGTGTGTGACATGTAGGGACCTGATCATCCTGGGTGTGGGTTTTTCGAGTGGTTCTGCGAAGAATCTGAAGAAAACAATGGGCAAATCATGATGGTTAGGTTGGAGAAGCTTGGAAAGAATATTGAACACATACAAGAGGAGTTTGTCAAAATTAGATTGTCAACTGAAGAAATAAAGAAAGAGACTGATCACATACAGAGTCAATTGAAGAAGATGATGAAATATGGAAAATGCTGTAGCTTGATGATTATCATAATTTTGTTTGTAACCTGTTTTATTAAGGATTAGGTTTTGTGTTAGTGAAATAACACTGTGTACCATTTTTATGAACCAGTTATGTACCAGTTTTATGAACAAAATGAAAGCATTATGTTGTGTTCAATTATGTATCAATTATGTACCAATTATGCACCAGTCTTATGAACCAATTATAACCAGTTATGTACCAGTTTTATGAACAAATTGAAAGCATTATGTTATGTTCAATTAAGTACCAATTATGCACCAGTCTTATGAATCAATTATAACCAGTTATGTACCAGTTTTATGAACAAATTGAAAGCATTATGTTGTGTTCAATTATGTAGCAATTCTGTACAATTATGTACCAGTTCAGAATTATGCACCAGTTCAGTTTAGTGTTGTAATTTTGAAAACAGAGTATCACAACAAAATGCTTATAATGCAACCAGAACAGAGCATCACATTAAACAAGCTATGCCATAAAGGTTCAAAAGATACATTAGACTTGCAGAGTGCTTATAATGCAACCAGAACAGAGCATCACATTAAACAAGCTATGCCATAGAGGTTCAAAAGATACATTAGACTTGCAGAGTACTTATAATACACCAGTTAGGATTCCAAACATTACCAGACAAATTACCTAAAACCATAAGTGTTAATAAACTATTACCTAAGACTTGCATATTACCAGACAAATTACATAAAACCATAAGTGTTAATAAACTATTACCTAAGACTTGCATATTACCAGACAAATTACATAAAACCATAAGTGTTAATAAGTTCCAAAAGTGCTATATAACTAATATAAAATCTTAAGTGCTAGACATTCTTCTTGGATGAGGCTCTCTTTGTTGGTGTTGTCCTCCTAGTTGTTGGCCCAATTTTTGATGCACCTAGTCTTGTGGTTGGTCCTGGTGGTACCCAAGGAGTCTGTGGCCTTCTCATACCCAGCTTTTTTGCCTTGCTTGTTGTTGCCTTTTTTGCAGGACTTTGTCTTGTTCTGGATGTCTGAGAAGCTGGCTGACTTTGTTGAGTAGCTGGCTGTGCACTAACTTGTTGAGTAGCTGGTTGTGAAGTTGTTACTTGTGATGTTTGTTGAGTACTTGGCTGTGCAGGCCCTTGAGGAGTTTGTTGTGATGTTTGTTGAGTACTTGGCTGTGCAGGCCCTGTCACCTTAAATGTAGCTTTGTTGTGCCCTGACTTTTTGCATCTACTGCATTTCACAATCAAACCTGTCCTCCTAAGTTTTCTGTCAGTACCATCAAGCTCTCCTTGTTCAAGATTCCTCTTCTTCTTTGGTCTGCCAGGCATTTTTCTGAACTTAGGAGGATGCACATCTGGGTATTGTGTCCTTGCCCATAGGTTAGAACCATTCACAGGATATATAACTGGTTTGTAGACAGCAATGTACCTACTCTTCCTATAGTACTCTGAAATGAAATCTTCAAATCTGAAGTTCCTACTCTTCATACATGACAATGCATGAACACATGGAAAACCAGACAACTCCCACCTCCTACATGAACATATGTGGTCCTTCAAGTTCACAGTGAACATGTCAGCTGGATCTTGCACATGCTTAACTTCAAAAATATGTTCATCAGACATCCTACACAATAGAATCACCAAGTATCACATTACGGCTCATGCATAATTAATTAAATACAAGAGATCACACTTTTTTATACCTTACAATCCATGTGTTGGTGTAGGTACTTGTTTTCTCCACTTGTTTTCTAATGTTTGGCAGCACTGCATCATCAGGCAAATTCTCAAACCGCATCCTATTCTTAGCCCATCTCTCCATAAAATAGGTCCTGATCTCTTCCAGCATTGTTACTAAAGGCTTGGTCCTTGACTCAAGGATCACACTATTGAATGCCTCAGACATGTTATTGAGTAGAGTATCACATTTGTTAGTTACCTAAACACAGCATATGAACAGGTTCTTATTATCAAACATATACATATTATCAAACAAGTAATAGCAAGTAATAGCAAGTTACCTTAAAGTGTGATTTACTCCAGAATCTTGGAGATGTCTTCATCATATGTAAATATGCCTCATCACTAATAAGTCTCATAGACCTCATTTCTCTCTCCCAAGCTTGTACATAGGTTGACCTTGCAGCTTTCCAGATAGCATCTTTCAACATTTTACCAGGATACTTCTTCCTGAAGTTATTATAAAGGTGCCTCACACAGAATCTTTGTTCAACCCCTGGCAAAAGTTCATCCATTGCTGGTAGTAGACCCTGAAAATTCACATAAGAATATAATGCATCAATAAACAAGTGTAATAAGTACTAAAGACATAATTCTGCACAAACAAAATAAACCATGACCTTTTGTTGGTCTGAGATGAATGTGTATGTCAAACACTCTTCTTGACCACCTAGGTCATCAATCAGCAACTGCAAAAACCAGGTCCAGCTATCCCTGTTTTCTCATTCTACAACTGCAAATGCAACTGGAAGCATCTGGTCATTTGGATCCCTCCCTATTGCAGCCAGAATCTGTCCACCACACAACCCCTTTAAGAAGCAACCATCTAGACCAATGATGTGCCTAGATAACTTAAAGCTTTCCTTACATGCTGCAAAGCAAACATACAGCCTTTTGAAATATGGTCTTTGGTCCTCACTACCATCTGGGACTGGATCAATATTAATCTTGATAGTAGACCCTGGGTTAGCTCTTAGCAACTCATGGCAATAATCATAAATCCTTGTATAATCCCCTAAGAAAGATCCATCAACCATGTCTCTAGCCTTAAATCTTGCCCTTATAGCCTTAGTCTTGTTAACACCCACATTCCACTTCCTTTGAGCCTTTGTCTTTATGTCCTTAATCTTCATCCTTGGGTTGGTTTTCAGAGAGTTTTGAATTCTCTTGCTTAGCCATTTAGTGGTCAACATTTTCACATTATACTCTCTACTGCACTCATGCTTGTCAACCAATTTCCTTAGTTGCCATGTTTCTTCATTTGGCAATTTAGCACAATATGCTCCCCATTGACACCCATCCTTGCATTTAACCCTCACCCTCACTTTGTCATTCTTTGTAAACCTCAGATTTCTTCCACTTTGCACAGCATATGATGTTATCGCTTCCTTGAAGTCATCCTTTGACCTAAAGTACACTCCTACTTCCCACTTGTAATCTGCCATGTCCTTCTTCACATTAAACATTGGGTAACTCTTATGTTTAACATCACCTTCTTCACTATCACAGCCACTTTCAAGTTCCTCACTATCATTTGCTATTTCCTCTTCCAAACCATCTTTATCCAACTGTTATTTGCTTTGTTCCCCCTCTAGATCTTCAAGAAGATCATCCAAATCTTCTTCCTCTAAATCATCAAAGCCATAAGATGAATCATCAAATCCCACTTCCATAGCACTCTCATAATTTTCATCAGCACTATCATCTCCACTATCAGTAGTAGACCCATCATTCACCTCACCCACATTGTCCTCATCCCTCACAGTATGTACCTCTTCCCTCACAGTAGTGCAATCTTCCCTCACAGTAGTGCAATCTTCCCTCACAATAGTGCAATCTTCCCTCACAATAGTCTCTTCATCCCTCACAGTAGTGTAGTCTTCACTCACAATAGTCTCTTCATCCCTCACAACATTGTCATCATCCATCAAAACATTATCTTCTGCCCTCACAACATTATCTTCTGCCCTCACAACATTATCTTCTGCCCTCACAACATTATCTTCATCCAGACCAGCAAATTCCTCATTAATTTTTGACATTAACTCTTCTGCTTCAATAGGAATATCACAAAATTCTGGCTGAGCTACTGTGTGTTGAATATATATGTCAACCCTTAAGTGCACCCTATAAAGATCAGCTATATCTAAGGCTCCTTTATCATCAACTAATTCAAGCATGCCTTCAGTAGGATCTCTGTACCAAATTCTCTCAAACTCTCTATAACCTAACTCCTTAAGAACACCAACAAATTCAAAATAACCCCACGTATCTACATCTATTCTCAACTTTGCAACGTCTCCTCCTTCATACTGACCATTGTTAATATCAACGAATCCACCACTATGGTGAATGGTTAAATTCAGAAACTCGTCCATTACACCTGAAGCAAAGCAAACCCTAAATAAAAATCGTGTTTTAATAACCCTAAATCAGAACAAACAAACCCTAAATTAACAATCCCTGATTTACGAACCCTAAAAGCGGACCCTAAACACGAACCCTAAAAGAGAACCCTAAAGACGAAACCTAGATACGAAACATAAATACAAACCCTAAATGACATACCTGTTGTGATTCAGTGGTGTCAATCCTCGCTATTCCTTCAGATTGCAATGCACAGACGAGAAGGGTACCCAGAGTTTCTTCGAGCTTTTCGTCTTCTATGGACAAGAGAAATGAAGTATTCTGGAAAATGGTACTTTGTGGAAATGAGAATATAACCCTATAATACTGTATTTGACACATCAACACTCTTAAAATGCCACGTATATGATAAAATAATGAGACAACTAACGGAACCAAACGGAAGGATAAACGTGGCACCATTTTAAAAGATAAGGGAGTTATGTGAACTTTTTAAAAATTGAGGGACCAAAATGGACCCCGAGTGAAAGTTAAGGGACGAAAAAGGGTATTTTGCCTTTAATTTTTTATTAGGTTATTTTGCTTTACTAATTTCATATAAAAAAATTTGTTTTAATTTTAATATAGTTCTTTTGTGGCTATTTTTAGATTTTTCCTTAATCCATATTTGTTTATAGTTTATTGCGAGGTACGTTCGAGCTTTTATGTTATCTATTCTCCTAAATATTCGCAAATTCATCCTCAATCCCTTTCATTGGATCTCGCTAATTCCAGATCTAAAGGACCAGAATGCGCTGCTCCACCATAGACCTCCACCACACTAAATCAGGTTTTCATTTTCCCTGCAGGTGTTTATTGTAATAGTTTAGTTTATAATTCCTGCCTTTTATTTTTCTGCCCCACAGGTGTTTATTGTAATAGCGTAGGAATTTTTAAATTCTGCCTTTAATATTTTTTAAACTGTGTGGTTAGTAATCCTAGGGAGTGATAAACCATGAATTAACATAGAATCACTAACTTTACAAGATAAATGTCATCGAAGTTAACCACGTGATTGTGCCACACACACCTTTAGGGTAACCCTTCTTATGCTGCCTGTTGCCTGTTGCCTTTCGATTCAAAAATAGTCAAGTCCCTCGATTCCGAGGATACCTAAAGCAAGGTTGCCTTTAAAGATTTAAATCATCATATGAGATCTAGTCCCTCGATGCTGCTTCGGAAAAACATGATGATTGTCCCAATTGCTAAGGTATCCTCGCATGATGCCTAAAAAGATTAATGACTATTATATCCTTCCCTAAAGACTACCTGCCTCTATATGGTAGGGACAACTTTATGGCGAACGATATCTCGATGACCCTTCAAACATCCAATTGAAAGACTTCCTGCCCTCTCATGGTATGGATAGGCCCTTTCGCCCGAAAGACTTAAAAAACAACAAAGACAATCTTAGGGTAGGTGTTCTTAAATGCTTGCTCACATTCAATTCAAAATTCAAAATGCTTTTCACACCTCCTTTTCAAATCAATTCAAAAAGGCTACGCTTATTTACAAGCTAAAGTCCTTATTCAAAATCTTTTCAAACAATTCAAACAAACAAAGTGAGTTAAGCAATTAAGAGCCCATGGATAACCATGGATACAAAGGGTGCTTTAAACCTTCCCTTTGTATAACCTACCCCCGAACTCAAAATCTTTTTAAAAGGTCCTTTTATGTTCTTTTAGCCTTTCTATTAAATTGGGTAAAATAAAAGTCGGTGGCGACTCTTGCTTACCGCAACATTTTCTTTAAAAGTCAGTTCACCGTATTACACTAGCCTAATATGAATTAACTAGCCTAATGTTAAAATGGGAATTTCTACCTAATATTATCATGGTTTCTACCTAAAGTTAGGATTAAAGCAGACATGAAAATTAAAGTCACATTAGAAGCAAAAATTTGAGAATGACACAATGGTACAAAGTTACACACAAGCATGAAGTAACAAGTCAAAATATAGTACAAAAATGAAGTAAAATACTACTATTTTTATATTGATTTTTATGGGAGAAATTGAATTACAAATCAAGTAAAAGACTAAAACAAATAGCCTAAAACTACTATTTTTTTATGATCATTTTTATGTCAAAAATTGTGCATCAAAGTCTAAAAATGATAGTGGAAAAATTAGTATTTCATCACCTAAAAGAAATGACAAAAAAAACTAATAAAAATCTAAATTAGGAGACAGGGGGTGTGAATTTAAAACAATGGTGTAAAGAGCAATTGTGCGCTGGGCCCAAAGGATGTTTTTGTTACAGATTTTTTATAGCAAATAATGGTGGTACGTGGGCCTCTTTGAGGGGGTGCGAACAAGGATCAGGCCCACAGGGCTAACTTTAGTTCAACTATTTTGATTAATTCCAATTTTATTCAACTAATATCAATTAATTTCATTAGTGGAAAATTAAACCTTATGTTATTCCAATTACACAAATTAATTAATCAGATTAATATTATTAATAAAAATAAAAATGAAAAGGAATTGGGAACTTAGGGTGTGTTTGGTTCGAAGTAGACGGAGGGGAGGGGAGGGGAAATTTTTAATTAAATATGTTTGGTTCAAATTTAAGGAGGGGAAGGGAGGGGAGGGGAGGGGAGCAAAATCCCTCCAAACCTCACTTTTTGCGTTCCTCCTGTAGCGGTAAAAATGTGACTCGAACGTTATCGCGCGCTCGAAGTACAACAGAGTCGCCACCGAACTTTATTTATTCCAAAAGGAAAGGGAAAATATCGATAAAACCCACGAAAAAAAAAAGAACGGATAAGATGGTCATCGCAACCAAATTTGGGTTCGGGAGTCGGTTAAGCAAGGGGAAGGTATTAGCACCCCTCACCTCCATCGTACTCGATGGGACCCATTTAGTTATTCTTGTAATCGATTGTTAGCTTATATCTATTTGCATTTATTTATTAGGTCGGAAAGAAGAAAGGAACAAAAAAGGTTTTTTATTATTTGTGCTCGCCAAGACATTTGTATCTTGTGCCTACGTATTCCCTAGTGCAATGGGAAAGTCAGAGCAATCGTAGTTCGGGGTTAAACTACGAATTTGTTGGTTGATTTTAGCGAGAGGTACTCGATCGCATTCAAACAATACTATGCGCACATGGATAAGAGATTATTTGCATCACTACAAGAATGGATGACTAAATCAAGAGTGAGACAAGATTTTGGCCATCATCGCATTCGAGTGGAAAACATTCGATCTTCACATGTGGAAGTATAATTGCATTTGAAATTGACTAAGTGTCTCATTTATGAAAAGGAGTTTAAAATGAAAAGTCAAAATGACAAAAGGTTGTGAATGAATTTGTTTGTTTGTTAAGAGAAGTCAAACATTTAAACAAAGGCTTAACGGCCATCGCCTAAATGCTTGAAAGAGAAAATTGCACAAGTACGTACAACCCCCTCGTAGGTGATGAAAATGATTCGTGCTAGGGCGAGAGAAAGATATGATTTAGCGGATTGAAATTGTTTTATAAAAGACGAGATGAATTGAGTTTGAAAGATCTTTAATTGGAATTCAAGCGTTCAAACAAAAGCTTAACGGCCATCGCCTAAACGCTTGAAAGAGCATTCGCTGAATTGAGTTTCATGAAGTCTTTAATGGAATCCTAAGCATTCAAACAAAGGCTTAACGGCCATCGCCTAAACGCTTTAGAACAACTTGTACAAGTACGTACAAACCCTTCTTCATTATCCATTATAGACTAAAAATAATTTGATTAAAATAAAGCGTTTTTTGTAAAAAAAGGTGAGTTAAATCGAGTTTTAAAAAGTCTTTAATGGAGTTTAAACATCCAAACAAAGGCTTAACGGTCATCGCCTAAATGCTTAAAGAACAACTTGTACAAGTACGTACAAACCCTTCTTTCCATTATAGATAAAATGATTTGATTAAAAGAAAGTGTTTTTTTTGTAAAAAAAAAAAGGTGAATTAAATCAGTTTCATGGAGCCTTTAACGGAATCCAAGTATTCGAATAAAAGCTTAACGGCCATCACCCAAATACTTTTAGGACAACTCGTACAAGTACGTACGAACCCTCCTTGATTCATCCATTGAGACTCAAAATTTGATTCGATTAAAAAGATATTTTTGTATCATTTTAAAATATTTGGAAATAAATTCTAAACATACATCTAAAAAAGATATTTTTGTATTTTTATGAAAATGTTTGATAAAATGAAATAAAAACACTAACTATTTTTTTGTAATTTTATTTGAAAGAAAAAAAAAAGAAGTAAATTAAACATATTAAAGAAATAAAAAGAATTGGGCCAGGTGGTAAAAAAACGGAAGGGAGTATGAAGGCCGAAGAACATAAAAAAAGGATAAGTAACTAAAAAAAACTGGGTTGGACCGGGTCGGGTCAGTGTGACCCGGATCCGAACCCAATAGGCTCATAAAACACGTGAAAACCCTAGAGGCCTCTTTTCCAAAACGTGAATTTTTCCCCTTTTCTCTGCTTTTTTCTCTCAGGTGAAACGAATATGCACCCAGAACAACAAAATTTCATCTCTCAATCCTCACGATTTCCCTCTTGCTCGCAAGAACTTTATTCGCAAACTCTCAGTCACTCTCGCTCTCTCGTGTCTCTCTTCTATGGAACTCTCTCGTTATCGATTCTTCATATCTCTCGCTGAGTTTCAAAATTTCAGCAATGGCAATAAAAACAAATGACTCTTCTCTCAAACGTGAATCTTACGGCAAGCAAGAAAATCAATGGAAACGACACTCTCATCTCACTTGCGGCTAGCAACCACAACAACAAGTAATAATCAAATTAAAGCATTTATCGAAGAATAACAGTGTTTACAGATACAGGGTGAATAAGCATAAATCGAAGAAGAATAGAAAGAGAATATAAACCCAGGTAATCTTTTTACTCTCTTGCTTTTGATTGCTTCTGAAATTTCTTCCCGTCCGTGAATCAGTGCTTGTGTGTTCTGTGTGAGCCGTTGCTGTTATTGCTGTGAGGTTTGAGTGTTGTATTGAGTCGAGTGTTGTGTGAGGTTTTGAGACGTTGGTGTTTGTGTTTTGTTGTGGTGTGCGGTTTGAAGGTTGATGAATGATTGAATGTTGTAGTTACAGAGAGTGTGAAGGGAAGTTTTGAGGTATAGTGTAGTATGATGATTGAGAGAGTTGTTTGAGTGGTTGAAGGGTGAAGGCAGTGAAGTTGCAGAGTTTTGTGGTTTTCTCTTGTGTGTATATTTTCGGTTTGAGTTCAGCAGAGGTTTTTGTGTATTCTTGATCTTTTCGTGGCTGCTCGTTTTTTCTCCCCCTTGCTGTTGTGATGAGTACAGGTTTATATAGGCTGAGATTAGGGTTTTAGATGTAGAATTGGGGGAAAAAAGGTATGAAGATTTGAACATATTTAGCATACTGTTTTTTGGCTTTCTTGTGCAGGTTTTGGTCTCGCCATTTTGGTGTAAGTTTTTGACCGTTTTGCAGCACTTGGACGGCTACGCAGCAGCATTTTGGTGGAGCAGAAGCATGGCATGGGATAGCAAGTGAAGACAAAGTGCTGCAGAAATTTGTTGCTTTTTTATTTGACTTTTGTGTAAAAATGGGCTTTTAAAAAAAACAAATTGGGCCTGGTTTGAAAAGAAATAAAAAAAACTTCCCCTTTTTTTGTTTATTTATTTTGTGTAAATAATAATAACAATAATAATGATACTAGTAACAATTCTAAAAACTATACTAAATAATAATGACAAAGATAAATAAAAGAGATTAGAATAAAAGAATGAAAAGATCAAGAAATACAAAAATGGATTTAAAGATAAGAATAAGAGAAAATAATTAAATTATTAAAACAAATCTAAGTTAGAAATAAAAATATCATAATTTTTTTATTTGAAATGATAATGAATAAAAACTATTAACTATATAAAACAAAATTTCGGATAAATGATACTCCGAATAAACTATGCAAAATATATGAAGATGCGAGCTATTTTTGTCGACTTTAATAAGTCTATATATTTTTTAGAATAAGCAATGATGTAATGATCGAACAACGGACGCGTGCAAAATAAAATATGTGATACATCCGTATGAATGAAATGTATGGGGCAAAAATTTGGGTGCTACAGATGCCCCTATTTAATTATCTCGAGCTAGATAACATGAAAAACTTCCGTTTTCGTGGTATCAATGGCGAAGGGTAATTAAATACAAAAGACCCGAATTTTTGTCCTTATGCAAATGCAATGCATGGATATTTTTTTTATATTTTGAATGCAATATGATATAAGACAAGTGTTGATGGAGAAACTTTGAAACGAGGGATAAAACTCTGGATAAAAATGACAGTAGGAACGTCTAAGAGTGGCTTTAGACGACACCAAACACCAGAGACATTCAAGAGTGGCTTTGAATGAATCTGAAAATAATCCAAACTCTGGGGAAACATCTGAGACATCCAATAGTAGCTTCGGATGGAAGGAAACCAACAAGACTCAACAGTGGCTTTGAATGCAAGAGGAGACCTACAAACTCGGAGATATGGCAGAGACGTCCAAGAGTAGCTTTGAACGAATGGAATCCAAACTCTGAAAACAACGGGGATAATCCAACAGTGGCTTTGGATAATACGGAAACCAAAGAGACTCGACAGTAGCTTTGAATGCAAAAAGGAAACCTGAACCAGAAAATATATCAGAGTCATCCTGAGGAGCAATAGATGGAATGGATACCAATTTTGGAAAATACGAGTGAACACCCAATAGTAGCATTAGATGGGAAAACAAATTCAAGAACATCCAAGAGTGGCTTTGGATGAGAAAAGAATGGTATTCCCGCTCGAAGATACAAAGATCATTCAATAGTAGCTTTGAATAACACTTTACTAGGGATTTTGATATCCAACAGTAGCTTTGGATACAAGGTGAGAAACAACATGTCCAAGAGTAGCTTTAGACAGAAAGAAACAAATATAAATCCAAGAGTAGCTTTGGATGAACAGGTACAAAAGACATCCAATAGTAGCATTGGACGAAGAAAAACAAATACAAATCCAAGAGTAGCTTTGGACGAAGAGGAAAAAGAAAGACAAAAAAATGCTTTGGTAGGCACCAAGTAGTTGGGCTTTGATAACAAGGTATGATTAATAACAACGGAACCTTGAAAGAATGCAAATGAGTATGAATTTTGTTTCGATGCATGATATTGAATTTTTCTATGCATGATATGTGAATGATTAATGTAATGCATTTGGTTATGATAACTGAGATAGACTATTTTATGAGGGAAGAATGGAACTCTGATTCCTCAACACAAGAACATTGCCAACGTGGTTTTGTCACGCTGATGATCCTTTTGAGAAGGACTGATAAACTGCTTGGGGATCGCTGAAGAAGAATGCCCCTCACTGACTGATTGTTACCTGATCGTTGCTTCAGTTCTTGAAATAAATGTCGGGAACACTTGCCCCAATATAAATCTTGAACAACATGATCTTGAAGTAACGTGCCCCTGATAGGATCACTAATCAAGTTTCTCAACTGTTTGAACTTCCTTGGAAGATGAGTACTTGCTTGCAAATAAAATGTTTATTCAAAAATCGTAATTTTAATGCAATGCTCAAAGCATATTTTGAAATCAAAATCATTTATTGGAATGATGCTATTGATGTAAAGAAAATGAATCAAAGGTCCAAACACAGTTGTCTAGACATTCAAAGTGATGCATAAAGCAAAAGGTATGGTAAAACTAACAATTTGCAAAAATCTTTAGGAGTCAAGTCAATGTAACCTTGTTGTAGCATGCTTTCAAAATAAACCTTGCTTCAATTAGGTCTTTTGAAGGTTGTAACGTGGCTTGGTTCACAGTTTTAGAAACAAAGGTTATAGGCTCAAAGTATATTTGTACCCACCCCATTCTTCGTGATGATATCCAATCCTACACTTAGTTAATTCAAATTATGCATTCAGGTTCCAAGAGACTTTGGAATTGCACCTATTCATTTGATGATGACTTATAAGTCAAGGGAATCTTTGAGATGGCAGTCACTTCTTCCTTTTGATAGTCACAACATTTTATGGTTGTTCAAGGAATTTATTGACTTCTCTTTTTTTTATTTCTATTATCCCTAACTTTTGCCAGAACTGTTTCTTTTTGAGATTACAGTCAGCAGGATGCTCCAGTTTTGCCTAAGTCTCCTTCGTAGGTATTGACTTAGCAGGCTTTTTTTTCTGAATATTTTTTTCTTTTTTTGATATTGGAAAGATAATGGCTGCCTAGATAATAATGATAACCATCTTGGTCATTTTTCACTGAAACCCTTATTGAAAGGTGTACTTAATGATTTTCTTGAAATTGAATGCACAACCAAATTAACTGAGAACTGCCCTGCCCCAGGTTTAAAATTGCGGGTTTTTTAGTTTAAAAAGAAACTCCAACTTCGAAGGCTCAGAGGGGTTGATAAAGGATTAACTTCCTTATTTCTCCAGTGTTTGGGGATTGAAACAATGCCTGTACATCATCAGCAAATTTTTATTTGAAAGCATATAATTCAACAATTTGGGTATTTCGTTGTCATCATCCTCCCTCCAATCTTTGCATAAAACACAAGTTTGATAAAGAAAGTGGACAAGAGATATATTTTTTTTTGTTTTTTTTAGAAAGATAAAACATAAAGATAAAGATAGTGGATGTAAATGAATTGATTCAAATATGTAATGCTCATTTCATTAAAACTAACATTGAGGAACAAACAAAGTTCAATGCAGTACACAATACAGAATAAGGAAATTGCAAACAGAAAGAAACAAGGCCTAGTGACCAATCAGTGACGAGGAGGATCTATCCTGTCTGAAACACTAGTAACTTGTCATTCTTGACCCAGTTGATTGATCTTCTTCTCGTTTAAGCTCTTTCATAGTTTATTGAAACATAATTCCAGTCCCAAGTGTTGAGGAACCAGCTTGACAGTGGACAAACAAATGTGAAGATGAAGACAGACGATATGAATTGACAACTTGAATGTATGAATATGGATGCATGAAATTTTTGTTCATTATATATTTTTTTTATGCCAAAATAAATGCCATGTTATGTCATGTATGGTTTACATGTAATGGATTTCAAATCATATGGAACAGAGAGATTCTGATTTCTCAGCACAAAGTGGCACACAATAGGATAGTTCTAAGGGATTTTTTTGACAAGGTTCTAGACACGGTTCTCAGAGTTACAAGCTACTTTTGAAAACTTGATCATCTAGCAAATAACTTCCCATCCAACCACGTTTTCAAATGAAGCCTATTCTGAGTGTGGTTTTCGCACTTACCCACGGTAATAGTTACGTTACGCAAGTTGGGCGCGAAACCACCATTTCCTAAAAAGTCATGGTTTAAGGGTTTTTCTAAAGGTCCCTAGAGTTAACGATCCAAATTGAAAACATCATCGCTCAAGTAAATAACTTACTTAACCAAAGACATCTTCTCAAAGGACCTACTTTAGGCGGGGTTTTAGTATCTCCCACCTGACACTACGTCAAGCAAGTTTAATACTAAACCACCATCTTATCTTATGTGTTTCTTGAGCTCGGGTGTAGAGCTTTGTCCATAAAGTGCCAATGATCAAAATATTCCAACCATATAATAAGAAATCAAACAATAAAGGAAATAAATAAAGCTAACAATAATACAAGAAAAACTAAATTAGGGTTAACTCTCTTAGGATAGTCCCCAGCAGAGTCGCCACTTTCTGTAGCGGTAAAAATGTGACTCGAACGTTATCGCGCGCTCGAAGTACAACAGAGTCGCCACCGAACTTTATTTATTCCAAAAGGAAAGGGAAAATATCGATAAAACCCACGAAAAAAAAAGAACGGATAAGATGGTCATCGCAACCAAATTTGGGTTCGGGAGTCGGTTAAGCAAGGGGAAGGTATTAGCACCCCTCACCTCCATCGTACTCGATGGGACCCATTTAGTTATTCTTGTAATCGATTGTTAGCTTATATCTATTTGCATTTATTTATTAGGTTGGAAAGAAGAAAGGAACAAAAAAGGTTTTTTATTATTTGTGCTTGCCAAGACATTTGTATCTTGTGCCTACGTATTCCCTAGTGCAATGGGAAAGTCAGAGCAATCGTAGTTCGGGGTTAAACTACGAATTTGTTGGTTGATTTTAGCGAGAGGTACTCGATCGCATGCAAACAATACTATGCACACATGGATAAGAGATTATTTGCATCACTACAAGAATGGATGACTAAATCAAGAGTGAGACAAGATTTTGGCCATCATCGCATTCGAGTGGAAAACATTCGATCTTCACATGTGGAAGTATAATTGCATTTGAAATTGACTAAGTGTCTCATTTATGAAAAGGAGTTTGAAATGAAAAGTCAAAATGACAAAAGGTTGTGAATGAATTTGTTTGTTTGTTAAGAGAAGTCAAACATTTAAACAAAGGCTTAACGGCCATCGCCTAAATGCTTGAAAGAGAAAATTGCACAAGTACGTACAACCCCCTCGTAGGTGATGAAAATGATTCGTGCTAGGGCGAGAGAAAGATATGATTTAGCGGATTGAAATTGTTTTATAAAAGGCGAGATGAATTGAGTTTGAAAGATATTTAATTGGAATTCAAGCGTTCAAACAAAAGCTTAACGGCCATCGCCTAAACGCTTGAAAGAGCATTCGCTGAATTGAGTTTCATGAAGTCTTTAATGGAATCCTAAGCATTCAAACAAAGGCTTAACGGCCATCGCCTAAACGCTTTAGAACAACTTGTACAAGTACGTACAAACCCTTCTTCATTATCCATTATAGACTAAAAATAATTTGATTAAAATAAAGCGATTTTGTAAAAAAAGGTGAGTTAAATCGAGTTTTAAAAAGTCTTTAATGGAGTTTAAACATCCAAACAAAGGCTTAACGGTCATCGCCTAAATGCTTAAAGAACAACTTGTACAAGTACGTACAAACCCTTCTTTCCATTATAGATAAAATGATTTGATTAAAAGAAAGTGTTTTTTTTTTGTAAAAAAAAAGGTGAATTAAATCAGTTTCATGGAGCCTTTAACGGAATCCAAGTATTCGAATAAAAGCTTAACGGCCATCACCCAAATACTTTTAGGACAACTCGTACAAGTACGTACGAACCCTCCTTGATTCATCCATTGAGACTCAAAATTTGATTCGATTAAAAAGATATTTTTGTATCATTTTAAAATATTTGGAAATAAATTCTAAACATACATCTAAAAAAGATATATTTGTATTTTTATGAAAATGTTTGATAAAATGAAATAAAAACACTAACTATTTTTTGTAATTTTATTTGAAAGAAAAAAAAAAAGAAGTAAGTTAAACATATTAAAGAAATAAAAAGAATTGGGCCAGGTGGTAAAAAAACGGAAGGGAGTATGAAGGCCGAAGAACATAAAAAAAGGATAAGTAACTAAAAAAAACTGGGTTGGACCGGGTCGGGTCAGTGTGACCCGGATCCGAACCCAATAGGCTCACAAAACACGTGAAAACCCTAGAGGCCTCTTTTCCAAAACGTGAATTTTTCCCCTTTTCTCTGCTTTTTTCTCTCAGGTGAAACGAATATGCACCCAGAACAACAAAATTTCATCTCTCAATCCTCACGATTTCCCTCTTGCTCGCAAGAACTTTATTCGCAAACTCTCAGTCACTCTCGCTCTCTCGTGTCTCTCTTCTATGGAACTCTCTCGTTATCGATTCTTCATATCTCTCGCTGAGTTTCAAAATTTCAGCAATGGCAATAAAAACAAATGACTCTTCTCTCAAACGTGAATCTTACGGCAAGCAAGAAAATCAATGGAAACGACACTCTCATCTCACTTGCGGCTAGCAACCACAACAACAAGTAATAATCAAATTAAAGCATTTATCGAAGAATAACAGTGTTTACAGATACAGGGTGAATAAGCATAAATCGAAGAAGAATAGAAAGAGAATATAAACCCAGGTAATCTTTTTACTCTCTTGCTTTTGATTGCTTCTGAAATTTCTTCCCGTCCGTGAATCAGTGCTTGTGTGTTCTGTGTGAGCCGTTGCTGTTATTGCTGTGAGGTTTGAGTGTTGTATTGAGTCGAGTGTTGTGTGAGGTTTTGAGACGTTGGTGTTTGTGTTTTGTTGTGGTGTGCGGTTTGAAGGTTGATGAATGATTGAATGTTGTAGTTACAGAGAGTGTGAAGGGAAGTTTTGAGGTATAGTGTAGTATGATGATTGAGAGAGTTGTTTGAGTGGTTGAAGGGTGAAGGCAGTGAAGTTGCAGAGTTTTGTGGTTTTCTCTTGTGTGTATATTTTCGGTTTGAGTTCAGCAGAGGTTTTTGTGTATTCTTGATCTTTTCGTGGCTGCTCGTTTTTTCTCCCCCTTGCTGTTGTGATGAGTACAGGTTTATATAGGCTGAGATTAGGATTTTAGATGTAGAATTGGGGGAAAAAAAGTATGAAGATTTGAACATATTTGGCATACTGTTTTTTGGCTTTCTTGTGCAGGTTTTGGTCTCGCCATTTTGGTGTAAGTTTTTGACCGTTTTGCAGCATTTGGACGGCTACGCAGCAGCATTTTGGTGGAGCAGAAGCATGGCATGGGATAGCAAGTGAAGACAAAGTGCTGCAGAAATTTGTTGCTTTTTTATTTGACTTTTGTGTAAAAATGGGCTTTTAAAAAAAACAAATTGGGCCTGGTTTGAAAAGAAATAAAAAAAACTTCCCCTTTTTTTGTTTATTTATTTTGTGTAAATAATAATAACAATAATAATGATACTAGTAACAATTCTAAAAACTATACTAAATAATAATGACAAAGATAAATAAAAGAGATTAGAATAAAAGAATGAAAAGATCAAGAAATACAAAAATGGATTTAAAGATAAGAATAAGAGAAAATAATTAAATTATTAAAACAAATCTAAGTTAGAAATAAAAATATCATAAATTTTTTATTTGAAATGATAATGAATAAAAACTATTAACTATATAAAATAAAATTTCGGATAAATGATACTCCGAATAAACTATGCAAAATATATGAAGATGCGAGCTATTTTTGTCGACTTTAATAAGTCTATATATTTTTTAGAATAAGCAGTGATGTAATGATCGAACAACGGACGCGTGCAAAATAAAATATGCGATACATCTGTATGAATGAAATGTATGGGGCAAAAATATGGGTGCTACACCTCCGAATTGGGGGGATTTGGAGGGGAGGGGAGGGAATGAATTGGGGGGATTTGGAGGGGAGGGGAGGGAATCTGAATTTTAAAACGTAAAAAATTATTATATTTACTAAAATATCCTCAGTTTAATTTTAATATTTCATTTTTTTTCGTGTTAATGCTTCTCTTCTATGTGAGTTTTCTCGATTATTTCCATCAACTTATTATAACTATTATCCACCTTCAAATTTTTTTAACTTAATACAAATCATAATCATTACATTATTTTTTTAATATTTATTTATGTTATTTTTTCTTCTAGTTTTGTTATTTATCCTATTACATTTTCTTTATATCAAATTTTAAATCATTTACTTTATTTTATTTTTTTGTTTATTCATTTTATTAGAAATTTAAATTATTAGTTTTAATAATAACTTATTTTATGTATTTGTTTTGTTAGATGATTCATCACTATTTAAAAATTATTATTAGCATATAGTTTCATTTGTGTCAGATAGTTATAATATGAATCAACTGTACTCAGTTTATTAAAGTTATGGTAAATTATAACGTTTTAGTCCGTCAATATTAAAAAAATTATTACCAAAATAACATTTATGAAATTTTCATATTTGAATATTATATCACTTATATAAGATCATAAGGGTAAAAATGTAATTTATTTATAAAACCTCTCCCCTCCCCTCCTGAACCAAACATATTTTTAATTAAAACCCCTCCCTTCCCCTCCCCTCTCTTATTTTGAACCAAACACTTATTTGATTAAAAAAAATCCCTCACCTCCCCTCCCCTCCCTTCCCTCCTTTAAATCCCATCCCCTCCCTTCCCCCTCATTTGAACCAAACACACCCTTAGGGTTTTGAGTTGTGACGTTTCATCTTTCTCGAGCTCTCTCACCCGTTCTCACATCCTCACCGGCGGTGGTCTCCACCCCAATCGCCGCCGTTACGCCTCGAATCACAACGCTTCAACCACAAACTCACCCTAAAATCAAACCCTGAACCTCAATCTATGGTCAATTTAACAAGAGTTGTGCGCGAAGGTCAGTTATCAAGAAAAGGGAAAAACGCGAACCCTAGGTGCGATATTTGCCAATTGGCGTGAACCAAGACGATGACGAAGCCAAGACAGTTCCTCACAACAATGAAAGTGAAAGGAAATGGAGATTCGTACCTGAAACGAGAGACAAGCGCGAAGCGACGAGAATACCAGATCCACTTGCTCGAGCGTGCGAGGTAAATGTAGGGGTCTTCCATTATTTAATAACTCAAGCACGAGGTAAATGTAGGGGTCTTCCATTATTTAATAACTCTTCGATCTGAAAAAGCGTGAGACCTGCGTATTCTCACGTTGTTCAATCTAAGATAATTAAATAGGGGCAGCTGTCATACCCCAAAATTTACCCGGTTTAATTCTCACTTTTCAATTTATTAAGGGAGTTAAAAATTAGGAGCCATAGGGTTTGATATATCCATTATCAAACTCGCTCTCTTATAAAACTCCTGTATAAATGGGTTAAAGAAAGAGGATAGGGGTGTGAATGACAAATATTTAAAGCCCAATTTATTTTGGGTCCATTTGCTCTTTGTCATTTACACGTCTTTATCATTTTTGCATTTTTATTTAAATGATGTTTTATTATTAATCACTAATTGAATTATTATTAATAGGATTATTATATAATTTGTTTCTAAATCAATAGAAATTAAATTATAATGATATCACTATTAAAATTAATCATTAGGGTTATCAATTCTTATTATTTTAATTGTTAGTTAATTTGGTTTATTATTACTGATTAATTAATTAATTAATTTAAACAAATCCGTTAAGTTAATTTGTTGTTATCGTTTTTGTTCGTTGGACCACGAAGAAAGAAAACCAATGGGCCTTTGATGGATTACGTGTGGACCGGATAGTGGACCGGGTCAAAACCGACCCGGCCACTATTCACCGTCTCCCTCCTCTCAGCACCCCGAACCCTAGCTCCTTGCATCGCCAGCGGCGGCCGCTTCCTCCAAGCAAACTAACCCTAATTCAATCTCCGCCCAAGCCCAACGCGAATCAAAAACGTAATCTAAATCTAACCATAACACGAAATAACGCAGAGAGAAAAGGAATCAAATACAAATCTGAATCAATGATACAAAATCAAATCAAAGATTTCATTGAATAAGTTATTATTACAATTTAATCTCAGAATCAAAACGCGAACAAGAATCACATCTAATCTTCCCTAAAATAAATCTAAGACCTAGACTATAAAAGAGAGAAGAAGAAATTAGAAGAAGGATCGGAAGTTTGTTGCAAAAAACCCTAAGCGCCGCCGCGAACGATCTTCATCTTTGAGACCTACAAACAAAGAGAGGAAGAGGATTAGAGAGCGAGGGGGAGCTTACACGTTCCTGCATACAAGAAAGCAAGGTAAGATCGAAAATTAGCTTTACACTGATGTACGATTGCTTAAATGTTTAGTTTCTTCTGGAAATTTTTGGGTTTAGATCCATATTGTTCTGGGTTTGGGGTTCAATTTTGTATGAATGTTTGAAGATTCCGATGAGTGTTCATCGGAAACTGGGGATTAGCGGTGAGCTGAAGGCGTTTCACGGTGGTTTTTGGGGTTTTCTGGGTTTCTCTCGGTGGCGTTGTTTGAGTGAGGGGAAGAATGAGAGAACAAGAGAGAGAAAGAGAGTCTGAGGTAGAGAGAGAAACGAAAGAGAGAAATGAGAAGGGAGAGGAGAGTAACCGGGTGATAGCCTCACCCTTGTCTCAACTAGCGACGGACACGTGGCCTCATCATGGCCACTTGTCAGCGTCGTTGAACATGATTCAACGCGCGACCTCTTACCATGCACTCCACTGAGACCGCATGCAGGCCATTGATGGTTGCCTGAACTGAAACCAACGGATCCTGGCCTTACACGCCCTTAGGCGTATACCACACCCCATGTGCGTGTGCACACTGAATCACCAGGATCCCAAACCTAATGGGCTCAGCCCGTTTGCTATTAACACACCCTATTTCCTATCCTAAAGAGAAAACGCACCCCCTGGTAATAAACAAAAAAATAAAATTCAATTAAAAAAAACTTTGGATTTGTTTAATAGTTTATTGGTAAGTGACTAATTAAAATTTGTTCATTTTTATTCTAATAATTCATCAATTAATTCTTCAAATTTTGGTTAATGATAATTAATTATTTAAATAAACTTCTGAAATTTGTTTGATTATATTTTTAACAACTTAGCTTAATTTCTCCTCAAACCGACTAAATCTATTAGTCGTATTAGACGAGAAATAAAATTGTATGATTAATGTATAACTTACTTACTTTCATAATTCTCTCCTCGACCCGATTGAAACTATCAGTCGCTTTAGACGAGAGATAAGGATACCTAAATTAAAACACAATTAATTTGCTGCCTGCGATGATCGAATTTATCGATCTGAGTAACCAGCAATGATCATAAATCTGTTAGCTATACTGATTGAATCTATCAATCACCGCATCTAACAGTAACAAATTAAATCAAGGTTGTACGCCAACCTCAAAATACTGTCACCCCTCAAATCAAATTCAAACTACGATAGGCCATTCAAAGAGCCTCTAAAAAACAATTCCAAATACAAATTCAATCTTAAGGCGTACAACCTTGTGCCCGAACTACGTTGACTCTGATCCTCCGTAAGGAGGTACGTAGGCACTTGGTAACAAGGCGAGTCTCCCCCCCTAAAATCTCAATTCAAATCTAAATCATAATTTTTACCCTTTTCATTTCATTAGCTATAAACCTTACCTTTTGCCATAAACCCTTATCTTTGCAATGTTAGCCTTTAGGAAAGGGTCGAGGGGGCCTAACACCTTCCCTCGACCTGATTATAATAACTTACCCCGATCTCTTAACTGCGTAGGGTTTCCTATTCGCCCTTCAGAATAGGTGGCGACTCTAAAACTTTCAATTTTAGGGCAGGTTGCTACAGCTGGCGACTCTGTTGGGGAAATACACATATGGTGAATTATTATGCTCCTAAGGCTGGAGAGGGTTTAGGTTTAGGTTTGTGGCGCATTTTAGGGTTTGGCAAACTTGCCACGTTTAGGGTTTGGGGGAAGGTTTATCTTTTTAATAATGTTTTTTAATTATTTATTTATCTATTGTTTTTTATTAAATATTTATTTGCCATATTTGCATTAAATGTTAATTGTTATATAATTTGCATTATTGGGTATATTTCACTGCTGTTAAGCCTAAGCGTGGGGATTATAATAATGACCAGAGGGGAATTACATCGCCTACGAGTCTTATTATAATTCCACTCAGAGTGGGTTAAATATTCGGAAAGTTCTGATACGAGGCTCGACCTTGTTGAGGGGTGGACTGGGTAGTTAGCTGATCTCTCTGGGAACCAACCCCTAAAATTCGAACCTCATGGACCAATGAGTTGTTCTAAAATCCAAAGAGACAAAAAGTCTCGGCGGCTACGAATGATCCCATGAGACCTTCTAGAACTTTCCCATGGGAAGGGTAGGCTCCCGAGCCGTTATGTCGAACCTATGAACTTAGGGCCTATGTGATTATATGTTGAATATATGCTTATTATTATTATTATTATAATATTGTGTTTTTTGTATAATTATATGCATACATCATACATCATATGCATATTTTTATCATGTCTTATCCACAGGTGAAAAAAAGAGAAAAAAAAGAAGAATAATAATTCTTTTTGGTGAAAATTCAGGAAAAATGAATGCTAAGAAGCCTATTGTCCACCTCACCGTCTCAGTGCCTGACATCAAGAAATTGAGAAATATAAGGGATAAGATGTCATCAACTGCTTTGAACAGGTTTGAAGGCCGTTATGGAGATATTTTGGACTTGCTCAAGGTTAAGGTTCAAGAAGAAGCAATCACCGCTTTGATCCAGTTTTATGATCCGCCGCTCAGATGTTTCACTTTTCAGGATTTTCAGTTGACTCCTACTTTGGAGGAGATGGATGCTATGCTTGGGTTTTCAAGAATTAAAAAAGTATTTTATACAGGTGCTGGAAAAAGGGCTGAAATGTCTGATTTAGCCAAAGCTTTGGAAGTGCCAGTTGCGGATTTAGATGCTAATCACAAAACCGATGGAGGAATACAAGGAATTAAAAGAACTTATTTGGAAGCTCAAGCTATGTCTTATGCTCAAAAGAAACAATGGGACATTTGCGGACATTTTTTGGCTCTTTTAATTTTTGGTATTGTTCTACTACCTAATAAGGCAGAATATGTTGATGATGATGCTATTCATGTCTTCACCTCCTTCAGAAATTCAAATGAGGATCCAACTCCTACTATTCTTGCTAATATTTACTATACCATCCATGATCGGTATGAAAAGAAAAGGGGAGCGATATCCTGTTGTCTTCATTTACTATACTCTTGGTTGACTTCTCACCTTTACAAGGCTAGCTATTTAATCAAAGATTTGACTAGGCATGAATGGTCTCAAAAGCTAAGAGCTCTCAATGCGGATTCTATCTTCTGGTTTGCAAGGAAATTAAATTCTGAAAGAATTATTTATAAATGTGGAGAATTTAATAATGTGCCTTTAATGGGAACTTTGGGTTGTATTAATTATAATCCCGTGCTTGCATTGCGCCAATTGGGTCATTCTATGGATTGTGAGCCTTCCGATCAACAAGTGGAAGGATTAATTTTGCATGATAATGGGAAAGGAGAACCAAGAACATTAAAGAAAGTAATTCAAGCTTGGAAGCATGTTCAAACAAAGAACTATGGACCGAAGAATATTGTTGCTAAAGAACCTTACACTAGATGGGTTCAAGAGAGAGTTGGAAAGATTTTGCTACCTTTTGTTGTGGATCCCACGTACAAGCCCGATTCTCCTAATCCTATTTCTCTATCCATCGAAGAGATAGAAGGAATCAAGGCTGCCCTAGAGGCATCCCGTAAGGAAAAGGAAAAATTAGAGCTTGACGTACATCGACTTTCCAACGAAAAAAGCCAACTACGCTTCGATCTTAAGGAAAAAAACCAAGAGCTTCAAGCTGCTAAGGAAGAGAATGATAGACAAAGGAATAAAAGAAAGCGAGCAACCGAAGGAGTTCTAAGTGCTAATTTTAATCTTGAAGCACATAATGAGAGGTTGGCACAAGCGGATATAGAAATTGCAAGGTGGAGAAGGCGCTATGAAAAGGCTTCCCATGACAAAGCGGAATCTGAGAAAAATCTAGAAGCTGTGGTCTTTGAATTATCAGATAGAACTAAAGATCAAGAGGTGGAAATAAGGGATTTAAAGTTTGATCTTCAAGAAGCCCGCAATTCTGGACAAGAAGAACGCACAAGAAGGTTAACCGCGGAAGAAGCACTTTTACAGCGCACCGATGAGCGTCATAGAGCACTTCAAGCTTTGGCTGTGCTTAGGCAATTACTACTAAGGCAAAAAGAATTATGTGATGCTGCGAGGGATGAAAGGGATTATTGGGAAAGACAATACACAATTGTTTCTACTGCTTATGAGCACATGAGTATGGTTCCCAAGATGCTCAAAGACTACGAAAAATGCCGCGATGATTATGATAAGTTGGTTTATTTGTGCAATGACTTGATCCTAGACATTCCAAAGAGTTTGGCAAAAGCGGAGTCATCTCTTGTTACCCTTCCCAAAGAAGTCAAAGAATTCATGGAGCTTTGTAGAAACATGGTGGACAAATTCAAGGAGGACATTCATAGGCGTTCTTAGCTATTTATTAGTTTTACTTTAAAAAAAAGTTTTATTTCTATTTTGATGTTTATTTCTTTCCGCAAAGTTGAACAATTTTAATTTGTACTTTCTTTAAAGTTTTAAATTAATAAAGTGTGTTTATTTCCGCATTATTCACTTTTCTTTGCAATTTTTCACCAAAAGGATTAAAAAAAGGGGTTCTAAAAAAAAACAATAAGAAAAAGAATATATATATATATATATATATATATATATATATATATATATATATATATATATATATACGTATGTACACATAAATATGTATATATAAATATATTATAATAACAATGTGGATAAGACATGAGCATAGCATTTGCATATCATTCATAGCACGCGTAGCATTGCATTTCTTTTCAAAACATTAAAAGGAAAACTGTCTTCATCTCCAGTCACGCCATTGCAACCCGATCACTCATCCAGACCAGAGCTCAGAAAAAAAAGGCGATGGAACAACTAGAGCAGAATCAAGCCGCCCTTCGTGAAGAGATGACCCAGCTAAAAGGCACTGTTGAGGACCTCAAGGGAGGAATGGCCCAAATGCTGAGTTTTATGAAAGACCTCAAGGATAGACAAGACAAAGCTAAGGAGGTTCAGGAACAGTATGAAGAGATGCCCAATGATAAAAACCCATTGTTAGGATATGTTCGAGGCCATGACCCTCACAAGGCGAATGCTCACGCATCCAAAAGGGTCACTACGACTCATGAAGAGGGAGAGGCCTCTCAAGAAGGGTTTATTCCTACTGCTCAGAAAGAAGGGACGTCTCGCACAGTTCGCATTCCTATCAACAATCCGCTTAGGGATGAGGACTACTTGGATCTACAGTATGGGGACACTAATGACACAGATCAAGTCCCTCAACCAAAGCTGACCTCTGCTGATTCTGGGGAGAATTCTAAGGAGAGTGGACAAATCAGGGCATTAGAAGAGAGACTGAAAGCTGTAGAAGGATATGATGCTTTCGACGTAGACACTTTTGAGATGAGTTTAGTCCCGGACCTGACAATTCCACACAAATTCAAAGTCCCCGACTTCGAAAAATACAAGGGACTCTCTTGTCCGAGGAGTCACTTGCGCATGTATGTGCGAAAAATGGCTGCTTATGCTCATGATCAAAAGCTGATGATGCATTTTTTCCAAGATAGCTTGAGTGGAGCATCGGTTGACTGGTATATGCAATTAGAGAAGTCTCATATCCGAAGTTGGACCGACCTCGCTAATACGTTCCTAAAGCAATATAAATACAATTTGGACATGGCACCCGATCGGATGCAACTCCAAAATTTGTCACAAAAGAAAGAAGAATCGTTCAAGGAGTATGCATAGAGGTGGAGGGAAATGGCTTCCCGAGTCCAACCTCCCCTGTTGGAGAAAGAACTCGTAAAAATGTTTATGGCTACATTACAAGGGCCATACTACGATAAAATGGTAGGGAGTGTGTCCTCATGGTTTTCAGATTTAGTGGTCATTGGTGAAAGGATAGAAGACAGAATTAAGAGCGGGAAAATACAAGGAGCATCATCTAACTCTTATCACTCAAAGAGGCCCACCTCAACCTTCGCTAAAAAGAAGGAAGGGGAGACCAACGCGGTAGTGCATCAAGAACCTAGACCTCCTATGTCCTACCCACCTCAACAAAGCAGATTCCAAGGTCCTCCGAGGAAATTTGATCCTCTACCCATTTCCAAAAGTGAAATACTAAAGTACTTGCTGAACGAGCAACTGGTAGAACTCAGGCCTATGGCACCTCCACCTCCCGGAAAAGCTGCCCCTAATTTCAGGGCTAATGAAAGGTGTGAATTTCACGACAACTCTCCCGAACATACATTGGAAAAGTGCTGGGCATTTAGGCACAAGGTTCAAGACCTGATAGAATCAGGGGCTATTGCTTTTGACAAACCTAACGTAAAGACAAACCCTATGCCTCGCCATGATGGCACAGTCAATGCGATAGAGGTGGTCACTGAGCAAGAGTTTGTTCAACAACGGAACTCCCCCATAGATGCCCTCAAGAGGTATCTACTTGCAAAGGGGTTTATCCTCGAACATAACGATGCCTTTAAGACAACCCTGCAAAGACTGGTCGATCAAGGGGTAGTTCGGTTTAAGGAATATCCTGAAGAGGAATATGTGGCCATGCTGGAGAGGAATGAACCATTGATAATACCTAGGCAAGGGGCAAGGAAGACATTAATCATCCCCTGCGCCAAGTCACCATTGCTGATACCTGCACAGGTGCACACTAGGATCATCCCGGTCAGAAACCCATACCTTATAGACAAAATGAAAGCAGTCCCTTGGGAATATGAGTCTAATACTAATACCGACGTGACAAACATCGTTGGGCCTGGGGGCATGACTCGTAGTGGCCGCATATTCAATACTGCAAAACCAAACGAGAACCTGGCACAAGCAAGTGATCAAACTACTGTGGTCCCTACTGAAAAGAGCACATCCAAAGACAAAGAGGCCACTAACAAAGATGCTGAAGAGTTCTTGGCATTGATCAAGAAAAGTGATTATAAGGTGGTGGACCAGTTACACCAAACTCCGTCCAGGATATCACTCATCTCGCTGCTGATACATTCAGAAAAACACCGAGACACCTTGATGAAGATCTTGAGCGCTGCCCATGTGACTAAAGACATCACTGTAAATCAATTTGATGGAATGGTGGCTAATCTTACTGCTGGGGCATGCTTAAGTTTCAGTGAACACGAGTTGCCCTCACAAGGGAAGGAGCATAACAAAGCCCTGCATATCTCCATGCAATGTGGAAAAGCTCATATGTCTAGAGTACTGATCGACACAGGGTCTTCATTAAATGTGATGCCAAAGGCCACCTTAGACAAGATAGATTTGGAAGGACTGATAATAAGACCAAGCCGTCTGGTGGTCAAGGCCTTCGATGGATCGCAAAGCCCGGTGTTCGAGGAGGTGGACCTTCCTGTGGTAATAGGCCCCCATACATTCTGCATCAATTTCCAAGTAATGGAGATTGAACCTGCGTATACCTGCTTATTGGGACGTCCTTGGATCCATGCTGCTGGGGCAGTTACCTCCACTCTGCATCAAAAGATGAAATTTATAGATGGGAACTCTATAGTAACCGTCAATGGGGAGGAGGACATATTTGTCAGCAATCTAGACTCATACCGATACATTGAGGCTGGAGAAAAAGCATTAGAAACTTCATTCCAAGCGCTAGAGATTGCCACTGCTGTCACGCTACCAATTGAGAAAATGCGAAGGGCGGTGACATCCTGGAGAGACCTGCAAGACACAAGGATGGAAGGCTGGGGCAAGGTTCCAGAAGTGCAAGAGAAAAGAGATCGTCTGGGGTTAGGATGCCAGCCAACAAAGAAGGCTGCAAAGGAAGAACAACGATTCCCTCCGATTGCACAAACTTTTGTCACAGCTGGATATGAGCATGTATCCATGATATCCAGCATGGAGGGTACGTCCAACTTCATCAGGATGATCAGACCAGGAGAACAACTTCAAAACTGGACAAGCCTGGAGATACCGGAGATAGTTTATGTTTCAAAGTAATTTGTTTTGCCGTGTGTTTTATTTCCCTTTCAATTAATAATAAAAAAAACAACGTCGCTCATGCCTCGCCCAGAGCATAGAGTTGGTTTGTAAGGGCCCCATTTACTTTCAAAGTTGAGTTTATTAATAAAATTGTCGTTTGCATTTGGTATTGAAAACTCTATCTCGTTCTTGCATTCACTTTCTCGAAATGACAAATAACATTCTTGCATAAAACAAAAACACAATCATAATTGCATACTAAAAACAAAAAAAACATAAACTTGTGCAGATCACCTTCTAACACTACCGATAATAATACTGCTGAAACTCTATACAAACTCGAGGCTCTCGCTAATCAGTCTGAGGAAGAGGATGAGGAAGACGATGAACTTCCAGAAGAATTGTCAAGGCTAATGGACAAAGAATCCAAAAGCATGCTCCCTCCTCAAGAGTCCATTGAAATCATAAATTTGGGTACAGACAAGGAACCCAAGAACATCAAGATTGGGGCAACACTGAACGAGAATGTGAAAACGACACTGGTCAAACTCCTCAATGACTATGTGGAAATATTCGCTTGGTCATACCGTGACATGCCTGGGCTGGATATAGACATCGTCGTGCATAGGCTACCACTCAAAGAGGGTTGTACACCGGTCAGACAAAAACGCAGAAGAGTTCGACCCGACATGGATAATAAAATCCGAGAAGAGGTACTCAAGCAGTTTGACGCAGGTTTCCTCGCCGTAGTTGAATACCCACCATGGATCGCCAATATAGTGCCAGTGCCTAAGAAGGATGGAAAGGTGCGCATGTGTGTTGATTACAGAGATCTGAATAAGGCAAGTCCAAAGGACGACTTTTCACTGCCACACATAGACATACTAGTGGACAACACCGCGCAAGCTTCAGTGTTTTCATTCATGGACGGATTCTCGGGGTATAATCAGATTAAAATGGCTCCCGAAGACATGGAGAAAACCACCTTCATGACATCCTGGGGTACCTTCTGTTACAAGGTGATGCCCTTTGGATTGCGAAACGCTGGGGCAACGTATCAACGAGCTATGGTCACACTGTTCCACGATATGATACATAAGGAAGTCGAAGTATATGTGGATGACATGATCGCCAAGTCCTGTACTGAAGAGGAACACCTCACACATTTGCAAAAGTTGTTCGAACGCTTGAAAAAGTTTAAGCTAAGGTTGAACCCGAACAAGTGTACGTTTGGCGTGAGATCGGGAAAGTTGTTGGGATTCATAGTGAGCCAACGAGGCATAGAGGTGGATCCCGACAAAGTAAAAGCCATACAAGAAATGCCCGTTCCGAGGACAGAAAAAGAGGTTCGTGGTTTCTTAGGGCGTTTGAACTATATCTCAAGGTTCATCTCACACTTTACCGCTACGTGTGAGCCCATATTCAAACTACTAAGAAAAGATCAACCAATCAAGTGGAACGAAGATTGCCAAGTAGCTTTCGAAACCATAAAGCGTTATTTACAAAAGCCACCAATACTAGTGCCTCCCGTATCAGGAAGACCTCTGATCATGTATCTCACCGTCCTCGAAAGGTCTATGGGATGTGTACTGGGGCAACAGGACGAAACTGGCAGGAAAGAACACGCTATTTATTATCTTAGCAAGAAATTCACCGATTGCGAATCCCGATATTCACCTTTGGAAAAGACATGTTGCGCCCTAGCATGGGCCTCCAAACGTCTAAGGCAATATATGCTGAACCATTCCACATGGTTAATATCGAGGATGGATCCTCTGAAATACGTGTTCGAAAAACAGGCTCTTACAGGAAGAATCGCTAGATGGCAAATGCTGCTGTCAGAATACGACATTCAATACGTCACCCAAAAAGCAATAAAAGGGAGTGTACTGGCAGAACATCTAGCTCATCAGCCCATTGAAGAGTATCAGTCTATGAAATTCGAATTCCCTGATGAGGACATTATGTTGGTAAGAGACTATGAAATACCTGGGCCCGATGAAGGACCCGAACCAGGAATGGTGTGGACCCTTACGTTCGATGGGGCCTCAAATGCATATGGACATGGTATAGGGGCAGTCCTGACGTCTCCTGACAATCGACACTTACCCTTCACTGCAAGATTATGCTTTGACTGCACCAACAATATTGCAAAATATGAAGCATGCATACTGGGGTTAGAAGCGGCAATCGATTTAAGGATTAAACTGCTTGAGGTGTACGGGGATTCAGCACTGGTAATCCACCAAGTCAACAAAGAATGGGATACTCGAGATTCAAAGCTAATCCCATATCGTGACCTTATACTGGAGTTAATGGCTGAGTTTGAGACAATCACTTTTACTCATATCCCAAGGGAAGAAAATCAAATGGCTGACGCATTAGCAACACTTTCCTCTATGTTCAAAGTGACCTGGCCAAACCACGAGCCACGAATAACGGTTAGACACTTTGATGAGCCTGCTTATTATCTCACAATCGAGAAACAAGCTGATGACAAACCCTGGTACCATGATATTAAGGAATACCTAGAAAAACAAGAGTATCCAGAAAATGCCTCCACAATTGACAAAAAGACACTAAGAAGGTTGGCATCTAAGTTCTTCCTAAACGGTAACGTCCTATACAAGCGAAACTACGATTCAGTGTTACTAAGGTGTGTGGATAAGAATGAGGCTAAAGAAATCATCAAGGAGGTCCATGAAGGAACCTTTGGGACTCATGCGAATGGACATTCAATGGCAAGAAAGATACTAAGAGCCGGTTACTACTGGTTAACAATGGAAGTTGATTGTTTCCAACACGCAAGAACATGTCATAAATGCCAAATATACGCTGACAAGGTACACGTACCGCCAAATCCACTGAATGTACTAAGCTCACCATGGCCATTTGCGATGTGGGGAATTGATATGATAGGGATGATCGAACCCAAAGCCTCTAATGGACACCGATTCATATTGGTGGCCATCGACTATTTCACTAAGTGGGTTGAAGCTGCTTCCTACACCAATGTAACAAGACAAGTGGTTACCCGGTTCATCAAGCATAACCTCATCTGTCGATATGGGATTCCAAGCCGGATCATTACTGACAATGGGTCGAACCTGAACAATAACATGATGAAGGAGCTGTGCGAAGAATTCAAAATTGAACACCATAATTCTTCACCATACAGGCCTAAGATGAATGGCGCTGTTGAGGCCGCAAACAAAAATATCAAAAAGATAATACAGAAAATGGTGAAGACGTACAAGGACTGGCATGAAATGCTTCCCTTCGCCCTGCACGGCTACAGAACTTCAGTGCGCACATCCACAGGGGCAACCCCTTTCTCCCTAGTCTATGGTATGGAAGCAGTCCTCCCTATTGAAGTGGAGATCCCATCCTTAAGAGTCCTAGCCGACACAAAGTTAGAAGAATCGGAATGGGTAAAAACCCGTTTTGATCAGCTTAATCTCATTGAAGAAAAGCGGCTGACGGCTTTGTGTCATGGACAGCTCTATCAGAAGAGAATGAAAAGGGCATTCGACAAAAAGGTCCGCCCTCGAACTTACAAAGAAGGTGATATTGTTTTCAAGAAAATACTATTACCTCGACTTGACGCCCGTGGAAAATGGACACCTAACTACGAAGGTCCATATATTGTAAAAACAGTGTTCTCAGGAGGAGCGTTAGTTCTCACTATAATGGATGGAGACGAGCTACCGCACCCAAACAACTCCGATGCGGTCAAGAAATATTACGCCTAACAAAGGCAGAATTATTGGTCATAAGCTGAAGACAAACTACGAAGGATAGGGATTCGTGCAATCATCTACTTCTAAGGTCGAAGGATTACTGGGACCCTTGATAAAAAGAGCGATAGCAGTATTAATGTCATTTCTATTTGTCATTTTTCTTTCTCTCATACCTTTTGTACATTCGCCAGTTTAAGGCAATAATCAATAAAAGCTTTTTCCTTTCACACTGCATATCTCGTCATATCAATACCAAGTGCAAAGAATAATTTATTTCTCATAAATTTAAAACTTTGAACTTAAAACAAGAAACTTACAGACTATCAGACTAAAATAAAGGGGGCGAAAACCACGACATCTCCGGTAGTCGATATACACCTGGCCCCGAAAGCATTATCCCAGTAGACTAACTTCAGACGATCTGAGTTGAGACCCGCAAAGCCGCTCGGAAAGCTAAACAAATCCAATGGGTGACAAGAGATGATACGTCAAAATCATCATACATACCCATATTCATATACACTCACATATGTACCATCTGCATAAGCATGCATGCATCTGCAATAAGTCATAAGCATATACATTTGCAGAGTATTATTTTACAGATAAAGCTGGGTTTCTCTCGAACCCTATTTCAAACTCTATGATCAATTTCAAACTAAATCGTAACCCTCGCGTTACGTCTTATCACGGCAGTGATAATGGCATTTCAAACTAAATCGTAACCCTCGCGTTACGTCTTATCACGGCAGTGATAATGGCATTTCAAACTAAATCGTAACCCTCGCGTTACGTCTTATCACGGCAGTGATAATGGCATTTCAAACTAAATCGTAACCCTCGCGTTACGTCTTATCACGGCAGTGATAATGGCATTTCAAACTAAATCGTAACCCTCGCGTTACGTCTTATCACGGCAGTGATAATGGCATTTCAAACTAAATCGTAACCCTCGCGTTACGTCTTATCACGACAGTGATAATGGCATTTCAAACTAAATCGTAACCCTCGCGTTACGTCTTATCACGACAGTGATAATGGCATTTCAAACTAAATCGTAACCCTCGCGTTACGTCTTATCACGACAGTGATAATGGCATTTCAAACTAAATCGTAACCCTCGCGTTACGTCTTATCACGGCTGTGATAATGGCATTTCAAACTAAATCGTAACCCTCGCGTTATGTCTTATCACGTTAGTCCCTTGGCAGTGTAATGGCTCCTTCAACTTCAACCCAAATCATAACCCTCGCAAATAACCCTATTGGTGCAGGTGAACTTGCTAGAACTGTAGCAAGCAATCCTATTGGGGTCCACAAACTACGAAAGCTTACTGGCAACACGGTAAGCTAACCACAACGGACGAAAAGTCCTCGCTATATAAGACTCAGGCTTTAGCAGGACGATCATCTCGCTCACACTCAAGCACGAGGTAAATGTAGGGGTCTTCCATTATTTAATAACTCTTCGATCTGAAAAAGCGTGAGACCTGCGTATTCTCACGCTGTTCAATCTAAGATAATTAAATAGGGGCAGCTGTCATACCCCAAAATTTACCCGGTTTAATTCTCACTTTTCAATTTATTAAGGGAGTTAAAAATTAGGAGCCATAGGGTTTGATATATCCATTATCAAACTCGCTCTCCTATAAAACTCCTGTATAAATGGGTTAAAGAAAGAGGATAGGGGTGTGAATGACAAATATTTAAAGCCCAATTTATTTTGGGTCCATTTGCTCTTTGTCATTTACACGTCTTTATCATTTTTGCATTTTTATTTAAATGATGTTTTATTATTAATCACTAATTGAATTATTATTAATAGGATTATTATATAATTTGTTTCTAAATCAATAGAAATTAAATTATAATGATATCACTATTAAAATTAATCATTAGGGTTATCAATTCTTATTATTTTAATTGTTAGTTAATTTGGTTTATTATTACTGATTAATTAATTAATTAATTTAAACAAATCCGTTAAGTTAATTTGTTGTTATCGTTTTTGTTCGTTGGGCCACGAAGAAAGAAAACCAATGGGCCTTTGATGGATTACGTGTGGACCAGATAGTGGACCGGGTCAAAACCGACCCGGCCACTATTCATCGTCTCCCTCCTCTCAGCACCCCGAACCCTAGCTCCTTGCATCGCCAGCGGCGGCCGCTTCCTCCAAGCAAACTAACCCTAATTCAATCTCCGCCCAAGCCCAAAGCGAATCAAAAACGTAATCTAAATCTAACCATAACACGAAATAACGCAGAGAGAAAAGGAATCAAATACAAATCTGAATCAATGATACAAAATCAAATCAAAGATTTCATTGAATAAGTTATTATTACAATTTAATCTCAGAATCAAAACGCGAACAAGAATCACATCTAATCTTCCCTAAAATAAATCTAAGACCTAGACTATAAAAGAGAGAAGAAGAAATTGGAAGAAGGATCGGAAGTTTGTTGCAAAAAACCCTAAGCGCCGCCGCGAACGATCTTCATCTTTGAGACCTACAAACAAAGAGAGGAAGAGGATTAGAGAGCGAGGGGGAGCTTACACGTTCCTGAATACAAGAAAGCAAGGTAAGATCGAAAATTAGCTTTACACTGATGTACGATTGCTTAAATGTTTAGTTTCTTCTGGAAATTTTTGGGTTTAGATCCATATTGTTCTGGGTTTGGGGTTCAATTTTGTATGAATGTTTGAAGATTCCGATGAGTGTTCATCGGAAACTGGGGATTAGCGGTGAGCTGAAGGCGTTTCACGGTGGTTTTTGGGGTTTTCTGGGTTTCTCTCGGTGGCGTTGTTTGAGTGAGGGGAAGAATGAGAGAACAAGAGAGAGAAAGAGAGTCTGAGGTAGAGAGAGAAACGAAAGAGAGAAATGAGAAGGGAGAGGAGAGTAACCGGGTGATAGCCTCACCCTTGTCTCAACTAGCGACGGACACGTGGCCTCATCATGGCCACTTGTCAGCGTCGTTGAACATGATTCAACGCGCGACCTCTTACCATGCACTCCACTGAGACCGCATGCAGGCCATTGATGGTTGCCTGAACTGAAACCAACGGATCCTGGCCTTACACGCCCTTAGGCGTATACCACACCCCATGTGCGTGTGCACACTGAATCACCAGGATCCCAAACCTAATGGGCTCAGCCCGTTTGCTATTAACACACCCTATTTCCTATCCTAAAGAGAAAACGCACCCCCCTGGTAATAAAAAAAAAATAAAATTCAATTAAAAAAAACTTTGGATTTGTTTAATAGTTTATTGGTAAGTGACTAATTAAAATTTGTTCATTTTTATTCTAATAATTCATCAATTAATTCTTCAAATTTTGGTTAATGATAATTAATTATTTAAATAAACTTCTGAAATTTGTTTGATTATATTTTTAACAACTTAGCTTAATTTCTCCTCAAACCGACTAAATCTATTAGTCGTATTAGACGAGAAATAAAATTGTATGATTAATGTATAACTTACTTACTTTCATAATTCTCTCCTCGACCCGATTGAAACTATCAGTCGCTTTAGACGAGAGATAAGGATACCTAAATTAAAACACAATTAATTTGCTGCCTGCGATGATCGAATTTATCGATCTGAGTAACCAGCAATGATCATAAATCTGTTAGCTATACTGATTGAATCTATCAATCACCGCATCTAACAGTAACAAATTAAATCAAGGTTGTACGCCAACCTCAAAATACTGTCACCCCTCAAATCAAATTCAAACTACGATAGGCCATTCAAAGAGCCTCTAAAAAACAATTCCAAATACAAATTCAATCTTAAGGCGTACAACCTTGTGCCCGAACTACGTTTGTTAGACGCTGGCCTAAAGATCTAGAGGGGGGGTGAATAGATCTCTCTAAGTTTTTTAAGGATTTTTCTACCGACTCGAGCGAAAGCGGTTCTGAATCGACTTGCGTCTATTCTGGACCGCTATTGCAAAGATCGTACGTGTTTCAAAACCAAAGAATAAGTGGAATTGATGGTGAAGTAATATGATAGCTAACCAATACGTTTAACAACTGAAATCCAACTAACTTCTAGATTGACAACTTTGATTTGCAATGCAGTAAGATTGGATCAAGCAAAAACACAAACACTTGGTGCTTATAACCAATTATGAACAGAAAGTAAAAGAGAAAGTAAAAGCGACAAGAACACGATATTTGTTTAGGCAGTTCGTCGATCGTCCTCGCTACGACTACGTCTGCCCCCAATTCCAAATTGAAATTGGGTAATCTTTCATTAATGTTGAAAGTAGTATATACAAAGAAGATAACAAAGCGATAAACGATAAACCAATTATGTCGATCCTTTGAATCTTCTTCCCCCTTAATCTTGAGCCAGATCAAGGTTATCCAAGAGCTTCACTTTGATTCCCTTCTGCAGTGTCTTGATTCCTTGAACTCCCCGTTCCTCAATCGTTACACTCAGCCGAATCCTCAATGAACGCCTCTTGATAAAAACCCCCAAGAACCACCCGTCGTGGAGGACAAAACCCGCAGATTTTATTCACCAACAAACCCCACAGACCTTCACCCACTAGGAATCTTCAATTCCGTTCCATGGACGTTATCGAACTCATCACTAACCCGCAACGCAAGAATGATTATGTGTAATTGTGTTGGAGATGATGAAGAACGAAGATGAGAAGCGTTTGTGTATCTTTCAGTCGTTGGTGTTTTTTGAATAATTACCCTTGCACAATATATATGATTGCATAACAGTTAGAACCAAGAAAAACTGATTTTTGAACTTTCTTGATCAGTTAGGTCGACCACTTGTAGTGCTTAGGTCGACCTAACAGAGCTTGCAGAATTTTTCTCCCAGTTAGGTCGACCTGTTGAAGGAGTAGGTCGACCAGAATCCTTTTCTGATGCATTCTGGGGACTTTTTCACAGATCAGGTCGACCTAGTTGCCATGTAGGTCGACCTAGCAGACTGATGTGAAGATTTCTTCATTTTGAGTCGACCTAAATGGTCAGTGAGTCGACCTAGCAGAGGTATATGGATTTTCCTTCATTTTAGGTCGACCTAGGTTGATAGTAGGTCGACCTAACTGCTGATTTTCTGCATTTTTCATGTCCAGCTTGTGTTGAGTCGACTTATATGCATAGTGGATCACCTTGTGCTTTCATGAGTGATCAAATGCTTTGCTTTTCTGATTCCTCCTTGTTGTTTGAATGCTCATTTGAGTTTGCCATAAATCAAAAACCTCTTTGAGTGTAATCTTGTATTCACAAACTCCCCCTTTTTGATGATGGCAAACCAATACTCAAAAGCTTTGGTAGTAAGTGACAAGGACTCAAAAGAGCTCCCCCGTACATCCAGCATCTATCTCTCAACAGGGCAATCTCTCACCAATGCTCCCTAGTAAGTGACAAGGACTCAAAAGAGCTCCCCCGTACATCCAGCATCTATCTCTCAACAGGGCAATCTCTCACCAATGCTCCCCCGTACACTCAGCATCTATTGTATCTATCTCCCCCTTTGACAACATCAAAAAGAGAAACAAGGAGAGCAGAGTAGAAGAGAAACAAGAAAAATAAAGAATACCGGTAGTCATAGAGATAGATAACACATAAAAGGTGAAATCATAAGGGCTAATCATGTTTTAAAGCAAGCCAACAACATACATAGTAGTTCAAGAGAATTATAAAAGAGAACATAGAGTGCTACATCATATTAATGTTTTTAACAACAGAACAAAACAACAGAAACTTAATGGCATGAAATGCAATGAAATGATGATATGATGAACGATATGTCCTAACGCCTGCCCCTTCTTCCTCTTCCTCTTTGAAATGTGTGAGGTCGATCTTCTTCAACCTGTTCCAACAAATCCAGCACCGACATGTTAAGAGTGTTGAAGCTTTGGCTGATGTTAGCATGACGATGCAATGCCGTTTCCTCAAACTGATTCTGCCTCAATATGGAGTTGGATGCAAACGTCTCAAAATCGTTCCTTTGTTCCTGAACCAAGCCGTACAGAGATTGGTATTGCCGTTGTTGTTCCTCATATCTATCTTGTTGAAGCTGCTGCATGGTTTGAAATTGAAGCTGTTGAGTTTCAAAGTTCTGCTGTTGTTGAAGTTGCATAGCTTCAAGCATAGATATTATGTTGGATTGATCAGGAGGAGGTGGAGCAGTGTATCCCCAAGGGATATCCTCTTGTTGTGGCGGAACATATCTCCAATTTGCATCTGTGTCATGAGCTGCGTCTTCCATGGTATGATCCTCCTCATTTGCTATTTCTTGATCGTTTCCCTCTTCCTCATTTCCTACATTGTTTCCAAACTCCGTAGGATCGTCATAGTTGTAGATAACCTTCCCTGTTCCTTTTTGAATGAGATAATAAGTCTTCCTCACAGGATTCCAATGATATCCCATAAGAGTCAAGGTGGTTTGTGAGAATTCCTGGGATTGATGTACGCGAGTGTAGTGTAAGTGATCAAGTCGCATACCAAAGTGATTGACAATTGTTTGAATGATTGAACCATAACATAGGGCTGTAGTTTTCTGTTTGACTTCATGAAACTTAGCAGCAAGGAAGTGAGGCCAGTGTAAACGCGTTCTGTTTTGCAGCAGATACATGAGCACCACTTCATTTCTTTCAATTCTCGAATATCCTCCAGCCCTTGGTCTAATGATTCTTGAGATTACCCAGTTCAAGAGTCTAGGATCTCGCTTCAAATGACCAGCTGTTATTGTTTCATTTGGTCTATCAAATACGGAGGGATCTTTGAGGATTGACTTCATGTAGGCCTCATGATCATAGTTTCCCGGTACATCCCCGTCTACCATACGGAGTTCATCACCAACGATTGTCAGACCAAAAATACTAATCCAGACCCGTTTGTCAACAACATGCGATCTAGATCCCATTTTGAAACGGAAGTTACAACCGTCTCCTTTTGTAAATCCTGCATAGAAAGCCCTAACGGTATCCTCACAGTACGGGGTATCACATTGCAATAAGGGATGAATATTTTGATGTTCAATTAACGCAGCGACATCAGGGATATTCATGTTTTCGACAAGATTTGGATCATAAGTGTATTGCTTAACAACTTTCCTTTTCATCTGCCACTTCTCAAAGTTTTCTCTACAATCAGGGTGAACAAGAGCACTTACCGGTTGAGATGATGAACTGGAAGCAATTTCCTTTCCTTTTCTTGATTTTGGAGGCATGATTGGAGATGCTTTGAGTGAGATATGGAAGATTTTTGACAGTTTAGAGTTTGAGGAAATAGGGTTAGCCGTACCAAAAGGGATGAGAATGAGAGGGAATGCAAGAATGGAATGCTTTGAATGCATGACATTGGGTCGGGTCGACCTAACAGGCCCAAATATGGAAAAGTTTACGCAGTAGGTCGACCTAAAGTGAAGCTGGGTCGACCTAACAGAAGTAACAATACAAATAACCAAATTAGGTCGACCTAATTTGTGAGTAGGTCGACGCAACTGGCCCTTTTTGGTTTTTCTAAAGAACCTTCTTATGTAGGTCGACTCAAATACAGGGTAGGTCGACCTAAGTTGCTTTCAATGATGAAAATGCCTTGGAAATGTTTCTATATGATGTATTTTTGTTTTGTCATTTGCTTGAATGCACAACCATTGTATGTTATGAATGAAATGATGAACACATATACATAAGTATTTGAGAAGAGTAGATAAGAACACATGAAGTCACTATAAGCATGTTAATTGATAGCATATTATAGAATCAATGAAATTTTTGGAAGTGAACAATGTGCATGTTACCGCTTTCTTAATATGTAGGTGTTCTGTCTTCATTGTGTGACACCCTCTTGTTAAGTGTCGATCTTTTGGTTTTCAGTCTTCATAGATGACATATCAAGAGAGATATGCCTTCTTTTATGTGTCTTGAACATCCTTTATCAATGGAATCGTCAACTATCAATGATGTCAAGACACTTTTCCTGCAAAATTAATTTAGAGTGGAAGGTCCCCAATCTTCATTGGGTCCTGGATGGTGAGTACACAATTTGTTGCACTTAGGCAACCATTGAAATACTCCTTTAGGAACTAAAATTCTCCTAAATTTGCATTTTTCAATGGTATGTCCCTTTTTGCAACAATAATGACAGGTAATATGATGAGAATATGGAGTTTTGCTAGTTGATACTTTTGGTACAAAAGTGTATTTACTATATAAAGGAGTATACGATCTTTTGAACTTGTTTGGATCAACCGCAAAAGTCACTTTTGGTTGTAGAGCCTTGTCTAACTTGGCTTTTAGATCTCTTACTTCTTTTTGCCAAATGTGACATGTCTCACAACCAAACCATGATGTAGGATCTAATTCAACTTTGTCCTTTTGAATGTCTAGCATAGATTGTTTTAAAGCTTCCATATCCTTTTCGGTTTTCTCAACTTTTGATTCAAGGTATGAAAAAAATTTCTTATTTGAGGCCAAAAGTTTGAAAGCTTTAATTGCATCTCTATGTAATTCTTCAAAAGCAAGTTTTAGTTGAGAATGAGATACCTTATCTACAAGTTCAGGTTTAAGATGACTTACAGCTTTCTTTTTCTTGTTTTGATGAGCCATGAGACATAGGTTTGCTGATTCTTCTTCATCGCTTGACGAGCTTTCACTAGATGAATCACTTTCCCATGCTATGTAAGCTCTTTTAGATTTGTTATGACCTTTGCTTTGGTTCTTCTCCTTTTCTTTCTTAAGGTATGGACAATCCGGTTTGTAGTGACCGGCTTTCCCACAATTGAAGCAAAGACCTTTGATCTTTCCTTTGTTGTCGTCATCTTGTTTGAACATGTTTGATTGCTTTCTATAGTTGATCAATCCTTTGTCGGAATGTTTTGCTCCATTTTTCTTTAGATATTTGTTGTATCTTCGCACAAACGGTCCCATTTCCTCATCATCGGAGTCTTCGTCATCACTTGTGTCACTATCCTTTGGCTCTCGTTTTGAGGTCTTGGAGCTCGAAGCTTTTAGAGCTATTGACTTCTTCTCTACCTCTTTCTCCATGTTCTTTTCTTTCTTTGTCCTCTTCTCATGCATGTCAAGGCATTTAAGATGCTGTTCATGTTCCTCTAGTTTACCAAAGAGAGTGGTAATGTCTAAAGTGTTGAGATCATTTGCTTCCTTAATTGCTGTAACTTTGGGCTGCCATTCCCTGTTCAAACACCTTAAGATTTTGTTAGTAGCAACTGCATTGGAAACCGGTCTATCAAGAGAATTTAATCGATTTTTCAGGTGAACGAATCTTTTCTGCATGCTTTCGATGGTTTCACCATCTTCCATGTGGAAAAGTTCGAACTCTTGAGTTAACGTATTGATCCTAGCTAGTTTGACATCATCCGTTCCCTCGTGGGCAACTTGCAATGTGTCCCACATAGCTTTAGCTGATCTACAATGGGAAACGCGATAGTATTCATCAACTCCTAGAGCTGAGATTAGAATGTTTCTCGCTTTCCAATCGTATGCATATTTCTTTTCATCTTCAGCATTCCAAGTATCTTCTGGTTTTGGAACAACTGCACCAGCTGCATTTGTCATAGTGATCTGAAATGGACCATTGACAATAGCTGTCCAGATGTTCCTATCAATTGCATTGATATGGACACACATACAATCCTTCCAATAGCCGTAGTTTTCTCCGTTGAAAACTGGAGCTCTATTATGAGCCCCTTTAGGTCCAGAAGCCATCTTTCCAATAAGTGTTTCACGTAGCACGGAATAAACCAGAGCTCTTGATGCCACTTGTTAGACGCTGGCCTAAAGATCTAGAGGGGGGGTGAATAGATCTCTCTAAGTTTTTTAAGGATTTTTCTACCGACTCGAGCGAAAGCGGTTCTGAATCGACTTGCGTCTATTCTGGACCGCTATTGCAAAGATCGTACGTGTTTCAAAACCAAAGAATAAGTGGAATTGATGGTGAAGTAATATGATAGCTAACCAATACGTTTAACAACTGAAATCCAACTAACTTCTAGATTGACAACTTTGATTTGCAATGCAGTAAGATTGGATCAAGCAAAAACACAAACACTTGGTGCTTATAACCAATTATGAACAGAAAGTAAAAGAGAAAGTAAAAGCGACAAGAACACGATATTTGTTTAGGCAGTTCGTCGATCGTCCTCGCTACGACTACGTCTGCCCCCAATTCCAAATTGAAATTGGGTAATCTTTCATTAATGTTGAAAGTAGTATATACAAAGAAGATAACAAAGCGATAAACGATAAACCAATTATGTCGATCCTTTGAATCTTCTTCCCCCTTAATCTTGAGCCAGATCAAGGTTATCCAAGAGCTTCACTTTGATTCCCTTCTGCAGTGTCTTGATTCCTTGAACTCCCCGTTCCTCAATCGTTACACTCAGCCGAATCCTCAATGAACGCCTCTTGATAAAAACCCCCAAGAACCACCCGTCGTGGAGGACAAAACCCGCAGATTTTATTCACCAACAAACCCCACAGACCTTCACCCACTAGGAATCTTCAATTCCGTTCCATGGACGTTATCGAACTCATCACTAACCCGCAACGCAAGAATGATTATGTGTAATTGTGTTGGAGATGATGAAGAACGAAGATGAGAAGCGTTTGTGTATCTTTCAGTCGTTGGTGTTTTTTGAATAATTACCCTTGCACAATATATATGATTGCATAACAGTTAGAACCAAGAAAAACTGATTTTTGAACTTTCTTGATCAGTTAGGTCGACCACTTGTAGTGCTTAGGTCGACCTAACAGAGCTTGCAGAATTTTTCTCCCAGTTAGGTCGACCTGTTGAAGGAGTAGGTCGACCAGAATCCTTTTCTGATGCATTCTGGGGACTTTTTCACAGATCAGGTCGACCTAGTTGCCATGTAGGTCGACCTAGCAGACTGATGTGAAGATTTCTTCATTTTGAGTCGACCTAAATGGTCAGTGAGTCGACCTAGCAGAGGTATATGGATTTTCCTTCATTTTAGGTCGACCTAGGTTGATAGTAGGTCGACCTAACTGCTGATTTTCTGCATTTTTCATGTCCAGCTTGTGTTGAGTCGACTTATATGCATAGTGGATCACCTTGTGCTTTCATGAGTGATCAAATGCTTTGCTTTTCTGATTCCTCCTTGTTGTTTGAATGCTCATTTGAGTTTGCCATAAATCAAAAACCTCTTTGAGTGTAATCTTGTATTCACAACGTTGACTCTGATCCTCCGTAAGGAGGTACGTAGGCACTTGGTAACAAGGCGAGTCTCCCCCCCTAAAATCTCAATTCAGTTCTAAATCATAATTTTTACCCTTTTCATTTCATTAGCTATAAACCTTACCTTTTGCCATAAACCCTTATCTTTGCAATGTTAGCCTTTAGGAAAGGGTCGAGGGTGCCTAACACCTTCCCTCGACCTGATTATAATAACTTACCCCGATCTCTTAACTGCGTAGGGTTTCCTATTCGCCCTTCAGAATAGGTGGCGACTCTAAAACTTTCAATTTTAGGGCAGGTAGCTACACTTTGAGCGATAGCGTTTGATTATTGCTCTAGGCATAAACCAAATTTCGCATGAATTATAAATCGGTAAGGCGTTAAGTCGACCTATTAGTTACCCGTGAATGTATATCCGTTTATTCTATTATTTACGAAGAATTATAGTTAGTTAATTTGATTATTTTGATTATAAAATTATTTAACAAAAGATTAACTAAGATTAAATTCAAATATTTTTATTAATTAAAAGAATTAAAGGCGTATTTTTGTGTGTTTATATCATATATATTTTTTTTCTAATTTTATCTCTAAATCTAAAAGTTAAGGTTAATAACAATCTTAATATCCAACTAAAAAATTACATTAGAAAAAGTGCTAAAGTAGATAACTAATCCAAGCAAGAGAGAAACAAATATAAGCACAATAACCACACTAAAAGTAAGAACGTATTCCTCCATATAATTCTCACATTCTTCTTTTTTTTACCAAATAAATCACCATGAACCATTTGAATCTCCAATAGTTAATTCTCCTCTCTCCATAGTTCAGGACCTTTTTCGAGTTTCTTCGCGAATCTCGGGAAATCAGCTAGCATAGCAAGGATGGATAAGGGTGCATGTAGAAATGTTAGTGCAAACGTATGAATGTATGAAAATGAAAATGCGGATGCATGGGTATGCATAAGACTCCTTTTTTTTTTCCAGTGTATGTTAGACCTCCTTATGTGCAATGCAATGCAGACGTATGGTAGATATAACCCTAAGGATAGCCTATACGGGTTTGGAGACGACATTAGACCCAATGAAATCCTTACAAGATAAATGCTATGACATACCAATAGAAATACCTATAGACTAAGGAGTACGTGGGATATAGCACATGGTGACCGTTCAAGACAGTTACCAAATCTCATGGCCATCTAGAGGCCTTTTGACGTGCATTAACGAAGATGTCCTTCATGGGAAGGTCCCTTACGAAGAACACAACCTTTTGAGGATAATGACGAACGATGTGGAATCCTTACAGGCTAGGGATGGAAGATGTATAGACGGAAATCCAAGTCCTACAAGTCAGGTGATGCACGGGAGCAAGCACATGGTGACTGTTCAAGACAGTCACTAGATCTCATGGCCATCGAGAGGCCAGTAGACGTGCACTAATGAAGATGTCCTTCGTGGGAAGGTTCCTTATGAAGAACAAAACCTATCTAAGGACAATGTCGGACGAAGTGGAATCCCTACAGGCTAGGGATGAAAGATGTATAAACCGAAATCCAAAACCCTACAAGCTAGGGGATGCGCGGGAGCAGGTACATGGTGACCGTTCAAGACAGTCACCAGATCTCATGGCCATCTAGAGGCCAATTGACGTGCATTAACGAAGATGTCCTTCGTGGGAAGGACACGTCGTTATAAAAATACAAAGACATGAAAATCCCTACAGGCTAGGGAGTGCGTGGGAGCGGGCACATGGTGACCGTTCAAGACAATCACTAGATCTCATGGCCATCGAGAGGCCAATCGACGTGCGTTAATGAAAGTGTCCTTCGTGGGAAGGTTCCTTATGAAGAACACAACCTATCTAAGGACAATGTCGGACGAAGTGAAATCCATACAGGCTAGGGATGAAAGATGTATAAACCGAAATCCAAAACCCTACAAGCTAGGGGATGCGCGGGAGCAAGCACATGGTAACCGTTCAAGACAGTCACCAGATCTCATGGCCATATAGAGGCCAATTGACGTGCATTAACGAATATGTCCTTCGTGGGAAGGACACATCGTTATAAAAATACAAAGACATAAAAAGGAAAATCTCTACAGGCTAGGGAGTGCGTGGGAACGGGAACATGGTAACCGTTCAAGACAGTCACTAGATCTCATGGCCATCAAGAGGTCAATCGACGTGCGTTAATGAAAGTGTCCTTCGTGGGAAGAACGCACTCTTCTGAAAAGAAAAACCCTACATGCTAGAGACAGGGTTAGTAAAGCATTGAAACGCAGTTATGGTAATAAAAAACATAAATCATATAGTCCTAGGTTCGTAGGTTCAATATGACGGCTTAAGGTAGTCTACCCTTCCCATAGGTGGTTCTAAAAAGGTCTCATGGGGTCCCTCGTAGCCTCCGAGACTTTTTGTCTCTTTTCTAATTTTATCTCTAAATCTAAAAGTTAAGGTTAATAACAATCTTAATATCCAACTAAAAAATTACATTAGAAAAAGTGCTAAAGTAGATAACTAATCCAAGCAAGAGAGAAACAAATATAAGCACAATAACCACACTAAAAGTAAGAACGTATTCCTCCATATAATTCTCACATTCTTCTTTTTTTTACCAAATAAATCACCATGAACCAATGGGACAGTGACACGTGTCAAAACTTAATTAAAAAAATCCAAAGACGAAGTAAGCAACAGCCACACGTGAGAGATAGAGAAAAACAATCTTTTTTGAAAAAACCAAAATTTTGATAGAGAAAAACAATTGAAAGCCATTCTTATCTCTATATCTCTATATAATGTTAAAAGAAAAATAACAAAACAACACATTAAAGTTAAGAGAGAGAAAAACGATGGTTCTCACGTGAATCTGCTCCCTCGGTTTCCAATTTTCTCTGCTTCCCCAAACTTTTCTTCTTTCTTTCTTCTTTGCTATCACTTTTTCTATTCCATATAAATCAAAGCAAACAGTTAATATAACACAGAAAAAATTAAGAGAAAGAAGCTAATACTCACGCAGGTTGCGGCACTAGGGTGAGTTCGTCGTCGAAAAATCATGGATGGTGGTGGAAGTCGTTCGATCTCGATGGAGAAGGCCGGATCGGAGATTGCGGAGGACGGAGGTCATTACGGCGGCGCGAGGCGTGTTGTTGTTATCGGATCGGAGTGGAAGGATCGTGTTGTCGTGACGGACCGGAAGGACGCCTCTGTCGACAGCGTCTTGGGAGCGGCTTCTCCATCTCGTTTTTTTGCGTGAGACACGGTGGAACTATCGCGTGGAGGCCGTCGGTTTCATGGATCCGGTGTTTGGAGACGGAAGAGATCAACGACGCTTCTCGCGTTGCGGCTGCGGGACAGCTTCAAATTGCATCGGTCCTTTTATTCTTTTCTCATACTTCTGCAAAAGAAAACAGGAATTTAATATATAATATAAGAAAATTAATGGTTGTGGAAAAGTCTAAAATACCCTTATTTGATTTTTTGCCACCAGATTAAAATTGTGGTTTTTTGGTCTTTGTACCATAAAGTTCTTAATTTTATTATTAAAATAATACAACTCTTATATTTTATCAAACTTATCAAATCTCTCTCTATTCTCTATTTTTTTTTCTTTCATCAATTTCTCACTTCTTTCTTCCAAAAAAAGAAAACTATCAATCTCTAATCTATAATATAAGAAAATTAATGGTTGTGGAAAAGTCTAAAATACCGTTATTTGATTTTTTGCCACCACATTAAAATTGTGGTTTTTTGGTATTTGTACCATAAAGTTCTTAATTTTATTATTAAAATAATACAACTCTTATATTTTATCAAACTTATCAAATCTCTCTCTATTCTCTATTTTTTTTCTCTTTCATCACTTTCTCACTTCTTTCTTCCAAAAAAAATTTACAATCTATAATATAAGAATGTTAATGATTGTGGAAAAGTCTAAAATACCCTTATTTGATTTTTTGCCACCACATTAAAATTGTGGTTTTTTGGTCTTTGTACCATAAAGTTCTTAATTTTATTATTAAAATAGTACAACTCTTATATTTTATCAAACTTATCAAATCTCTCTCTATTCTCTATTTTTTTCTCTTTCATCAATTTCTCACTTCTTTCTTCCAAAAAAAAAAATATAAATCTCTAATCTATAATATAAGAAAATTAATGGTTGTGGAAAAGTCTAAAATACCCTTATTTGATTTTTTTCCACCACATTAAAATTGTGGTTTTTTGGTCTTTGTACCATAAAGTTCTTAATTTTATTATTAAAATAATACAACTCTTATATTTTATCAAACTTATCAAATCTCTCTCTATTCTCTATTTTTTTTCTCTTTCATCAATTTCTCACTTCTTTCTTCCAAAAAAAAACTATCAATCTCTAATCTATCTATAATATAAGAAAATTAATGGTTGTGGAAAAGTCAAAAACACCCTTATTTGATTTTTTGCCACCACATTAAAATTGTGGTTTTTTGGTCTTTGCACCATAAAGTTCTTAATTTTATTATTAAATAATACAACTCTTATATTTTATTAAACTTACCAAATCTCTCTCCATTCTCTATTCTTTTCTCTTTCATCACTTTCTCACTTCTTTCTTCCACAAAATGATATTCATGATCGAAATATTTTTTAGTCAAAAATGATATACAGGAAAAATTTATTCAAAAAAATTTTAGATACGAAAATTTAATATTGATCCAAATATTTTTGTAAATGATACCTAAATAAAAATAATATTTGTATACGGAAAAAAATCTATTACTTACGAAAATTGGTATTTATGATCCAAATATTTTTTATTTAAAAATGATATACAGGAAAAAATTTACTATTGATCTAAATATTTTTATATACGAAATTTACTATTGATCCAAATATTTTTGTAAATGATACCTAAACAAAAATGAAGTTTGTATACGGGAAAAAAACTATTATTGATCTAAATATTTTTATTTACGAAAAATATTATTTATGTTCCAAATATTTTTTATCCAAAAATAGAATAGGCTAAAAAATCTATTATTATCTAAATATTTTTATATACGAAAATTTGATATTGATACAAATATTTTTGTAAATGACACCTAAACAAAAATAATATTTGTATATGGAAAAAAATCTATTATTTATGAAAAATGGTATAGATGATCCAAATATTTTTATTCCAGAATGGTATACGGGAAAATAATCTACTATTGATCTAAATATTTTTATATACAAAATTTACTATTGATTCAAATATTTTTGTAAATGATACCTAAATAATAGATTTTTTTTGTATTATTATTTACGAAAAATATTATTTATGATCCAAATATTTTTATTCAAAAATGGTATACGGGAAAAAATTTACTATTGATGTAAATATTTTTATATACGAAATTTACTATTGATCCAAATATTTTTGTTAATGATACCTAAACAAAAATGAAGTGTGTATACGGGAAAAAATCTATTATTGACCTAAATATTTTTATTTACGAAGAATGGTATTTATGATCAAATATTTTTATCCAAAAATTGCATACGGAAAAAATTATATTATTGATCTAAATATTTTAATATACGCAAATTTAATATTGATCCAAATAATTTTGTAAATGATACCTAAATAAAAATAATATTTGTATACGGAAAAAAATCTATTATTTACGAAAACTGGTATTTATGACCCAAATATTTTTTATTCAAAAATGGTATACGGGAAAAAATTTATTATTGATCTAAATATTTTTATATACGAAATTTACTATTGATTCAAATATTTTTGTAAATGATACCTAAACAAAAATGAAGTCTGTATACGGGCAAAAATTTATTTTTGACCTAAATATTTTTATATAAGAGAAATGATATTTATGATCAAATATTTTTGATCCAAAAATGATATACGGAAAAAAATATATTATAGATCTAAATATTTTAATATACGAAAATTTAATATTGATCCAAATAATTATGTAAATGATACCTGAACAAAAATAATTTTTGTATACGGAAAAAAATCTATTATTTACGAAAAATGGTATTTATAACCCAAATATTTTTTAATCAAAAATGGTATACGGGAAAAAGTTTATTACTGATCTAAATATTTTTATATACGAAATTTACTATTGATCCAAATATTTTTGTAAATAATAACTAAACAAAAATGAAGTCTGTATACGGAAAAAAATCTATTATTGATCTAAATATTTTTATATACGAGAAATGGTATTTATGATTAAATATTTTTAATCCAAAAATGGTATAAGGGAGAAAATCTATTAGTGATCTAAATATTTTTATATACGAAATAATCAATTATTTATCTAATTTTTTCTTCTTTTTTAACATTTTTATTTAAAATAAATGATGTATCCAAATTCGCCTAACTGAACAATATTGAATATTAACCGAAACCTGAAGTTACTGATTAAAATATTTTTTATTTACAAGAACATGAAGTTACTTATCACAATATTGAATATTAACGGGAACATTAAGTTACTTATCATAATATTGAATATTAACGGGAACATGAAGTTACTGATCACAATATTGAATATTAACGGAAACCTGAAGTTACTGATTAAAATATTGAATATTAATGGGAACATGAAATTACTGATCACAGTATTGAATATTAACGGGAACCTAAAGTTACTGATTAACATATTGAATATTAAGGGAACATGAAGTTACTGATCAAAATACTGAATATTAACGGGAACATGAAGTTACTGATCACAATATTGAATATTAACGGGAACCGGAAGTTACTAATTCAAATATTGAATATTAACGGGAACATGTAGTTACTGATCACAATATTGAATATTAACGGGAACATGAAGTTACTGATCACAATATTGAATATTAATGGGAACTTGAAGTTACTGACTAAAATATTTAATATTAATATGAACACGAAGTTATTGATCAAAATATTGAATATTAACGGAAACATGAAGTTACTGATCAAAATATTTTGAAATTAACGGGAACGAAGTTACTGAGCAAAATATTAAATATTAACGGGAACATGAAGTTACTGATCAAAATATTGATTAATAACGGGAACGTGAAGTTACAAAAGGCTATTTAGACACAATTTAATTTTGGTGATTTCAATTTTGTTCCTGATTTTTTTTACACACAATTTAATGTAAATTGTTCTTATTTTTTCCACAAAATGTTAATTACTTTTAATATAATTTTTTTCTATTAAAAAATATACATCTGAAACAAATGCGCGTCCCGTACCAGAACCCGTGCGAACGCACGGGTTTGTTACTAGTTGATATTAATAAATTGGTGAAACTGAAATGCAAATTTTTTTTTTTTTCAAAAACGGCTCTTTATTATATTTTTTTTTTTAAGTGAAAGGTGGGCAAAGCCCCCACAAAATATATATAACCAAAAAGAAGATACAGGGATAGAGAAGGGGGACCAAACCAAAACCCCTTAATGATTAAATCTATAGTTGGGAAGTCCTATAGAATTTCTAGCAAATTCCATGAGGATCTCCCTATGAACCGCATCCCACCAAATAAAATCATTAACAGATAAACCGATGTTAGCAAGTCTATCCGCACATTTGTTCCCTTCCCTATATATATTACCAAAAAATTAATTGATTTTGTCTGATGAAGCACATTCTCCCATCTGTTACGAAGCTCCCAAGGAACAATACAAGGTTTAGAAAAAGCTAGAACCACAAACATAGAATCCGATTCAAGCCAAATGTTGCTCCAATTACGCTGTTTTGCAATTTCGACCGCAAGAATAGCACCGTAAAGTTCTGCCACTAAAGAATTTCCATCACCTATGAATTTAGAGAAACTACCCTTATGATTTCCAACGTGATCTCGGAATATACCCCCACAAGCTGCTCGCAAAGGAATGCCCGACGCCGCTCCGTCCGTATTACATTTGATCCACTGAAGGATAGGAGGATGCCACAAAAATTCTTTAACAATAAACTCATTTGGAGGGTGAACTTTAATGTTGAAATAAGTAAGAAGTTTGAAGTCCATAATCGAGTTCGAACCAACCTTCGGAGTGTTATTACCGGAGAAAGCAACTTCAATCTTGATTTCATTTAGAAGAGAGGACCAAGTAAGATTTTTATCTTCAAATCTTCTAACATTTCTCGCTTTCCAAATCTTGCTAATGATGCAAATAACCGCTGTCAGCAGAACAACTTTACCTTGGGCCGAGGACAGCTTATTGTAAGCAATCCAAACGTCCTCGATAGAGCTGAAACTGTGCGACAAAGCTATCGATAAAAAATTCCAGAATTTAGTCGCAAACGAACAAAAGAAAAAGAGATGATTGGTAGATTCTTCCTGGGTGCCGCAAAGAGAGCATTGAGAAGGGAGATACAACCCTCTGCTAGCTAAGGAGATATCCGTCGGTATCTTGTTATGAAGCAGTCTCCAAAAAAGAAGAGAATAAGACGCAGGAGAATGCACTTTCCAGATAATCTTTCCCCACTCGAGATCGTTATGTTTACGATAAAGAAACTCATAAGCAATCTTTAAAGTAAGTATTCCATCAATAGCGGGGGTCCAGACCAGAATGTCTTCTTTTTCTTCTACTGACAAATGGATAAGAGACAGAATGTTAGCAAGGCCAGGAAACAATACCTGAACATCCAGGGGCAGCCTCCACTTCCGATGAAGAATGTAGGCAGCCGCTTTGTCTTTACGGTGCGAAAAAGAGCTGGCAGCAGGAGGACAAGAATCAAGTTCAGCCGAGCCAAACCACTTATCGGTCCAGAAGTTAACTCTCTCCCCATTTCCAATAAGCCAGCAGGAATTACCAATTACGTCATCAAAAGAGGCCTTCATGCTGCTCCAAAGAGAGGAATAAATATGGTACGAGATCCTCCGATTGTTGCGCAAGACTCTGGCTCTAATCAAAACAGCCCATTGCTCCTTAGAGTTAAATAAATCCCAGCATTGTTTTAGGTTTGCAGCCTCTTTCAGAGTCACCAGGGATCTCATGCCAAGACCACCCTGAGCATAGGGCCTGCAACAAATGTCCCAAGCAACCGTAACACATTTACGCTTGTCGATGTCACCGCTCCATATGAAATTCCTTGCCCATCGCTGAATGCATTTCAAAACAGAAACCGGCCAAGAGTAAACCAAAAGGGTGTGTATCATCATGCTTTGGATAACCGACTTCACAAGGACAATTCTGCCTGCAACAGAAAGGAGAGAAGCTTTCCAAGCCGAGAGTTTAATACGGATAAGATCAGCAATACTTTGAAAGTGTAACGGTTTAGGCCTTCCACGGAATATGGGCGCGCCTAAATAATAGAAAGGTACCTGACCCGTGTTGAACCCAAGGCTGGCAGCAATGTAAGAAAGTCTTCTATTGGATATAGATCCGGCATAAATGGTGGACTTTGAAAAGTTAACCTTCTGATCTGAAGCTTCAGCATATCTTCTAAACAAATTTGACAGAGCTATAATTGATCTGTCATCCCCTTTGCAGAATATCATGATATCGTCGGCGTATAAAGCATGCGAGGGAACAAAGGCATTACGAGAGGCTTTGATAGGTTTCACCTTTCTGTTATCGACGAGAGAAGAGATCCCTCTGCTAAGCACTTCCTCTGCCAAACAAAAGAGTAGAGGGGATAAGGGGTCTCCTTGACGCACGCCATTCTTGCAATTAAAAAATCCCACCTGCGAGCCATTGAGAGAGACCGATAGAACAGCTGAATTGAGGATGATATTTATCCAATTGCAGAATTTTGCACTAAAACCAAAAGCTTGGAGAACTTTAATCAAGAAGTCCCAATTGAGAGTGTCAAAGGCCTTTGAAATGTCCACTTTGATGGCGAGATTTCCATGCTTACTGCGGGTAGGGAGCAGATTAATCGCTTCCGAGGTGACACTAATACAGTCCTTAATGCTTCTACCTTTTATGAAGGCCCTTTGCTCCATAGAGATCAGAACCGACATGAACAAAATTCAATTGCATGTAGGTAAGGTATATAATAACAAGATGTAAATATTAATATTACGTCTATATATATATATATATATATATATATATATATATATATATATATATATATATATATATATATATATATATATATATATATATATATATATAAATCAATTTCTCTAGTACAAAAAACATTTATAACATAAATGTTTCATTAAAAAATAAATAGATAAATATAGAAACAAAAACATATAATAGAATTTGTCAAAAAATGCCATATATTTTCATAGGCGAGTATAATTAAATTTAATAATAATTATCAACAATAATGACATGGATAAGAGAGAGGTATCAGATGAAAACGTAAAAACGTATCGAAAGATTGTATTTTGATTCTATTTATTGATGATAATAATTCTCGGTAACAGGAAGAATATTGGTTAAAATGTTAATACTATTTTGAAATCCCAGGCTTATATGTTAACATGATGGTGGTGATATTGTATGTTTTTTTTTTTTGATGATTTTATGAGATGAATAGAATTTGATCCGTAATAATAATTATAACAATAATTAATTGACAAAAATAATAAGAGTTATTAGTAATAATAATCATAATAATAATTAATTGACAATAATAATGAAAAGGTTAGTAATAATAATAATAAAAGGGAAATACTTATTGGTACGATTGATTACGAGCACGAATATGAACGAACTATTTACGACCTTTGGATTGAATCCTTATAGTGTTACTTTTATTTTCTCTCTCATGTATTTATTGCTTACAATCCTCCAATAGATCATTTGTAGTGCAGTTTTTATTTTCTCTCTCTTGTATTTAATTACTTCATACACTGATCTAATTTTCGTTGAACGTCGTTGACAATGAATCGTGCCAAATAGCAGTGCTCATAATAAAATTATTAGAGTTAATTAACAATAATAATATAAATTATAAAATAAAACTAATAATCATAATAATAAAACATAAAATCTAAAGCTAAATTAGGGTAAACTTAAATTTAATGAATTCCTAACAGAGTCGCCAGCTGTAGCAACCTGCCTAAAAATTTACGTTTAAACGAAAGTCGCCAAAAAATAAAGATTTGGGTAAGTAGGTTAATTAGACAAAGGGAAGGTGTTAGGCACCCTTTGCCTCCCTTGTACTTCTTATTTGCAACTGTAATACCCCGATTCTCCGACGCTGGTAATTATCATTTAAATTGGCCAATTGGTAATTAGAGTGCATATTTAGTCTCATTCTATCTTATTCTAAGAATTGTTTGTAAGAGGAGTTAGTGGACTTAGTTAGAAATGAACCATATGACATATTGGTAAATATGGTTTAGTTAAAGGGCATGTTAGTCCAAGAGAGAGAGAGATGCCTTTAATAAGGGTTTGTTTGGCTGCATAATATCAGAATTTAGAAGAGAGAAAGGAAGAGGAGAGCGTGAAACTTGGAGAAGAGGAGAGAAGTTCATCATCTTCATCAAGCTCTTGCATGTGTGGGAAGCTTTAACAACCATGGAGGAAGAACCATGATCAAGTGGTAGAGTCATCTTCTTCATCCTTCCAAACTCAGAATCAGTATCATCATCATCTCCATTATTCTACCATGCAAACCAGAATCTCCATAGCATGAGGTGAGTTCCATTAGATAGAACTTGGGTAGGTAGTTTGGGAATGTATGCATGTTGGGTTTTGGGTTGAGTTTGATGCTTTGCATGCTTGATCAATTGATGAAAATGTGTTCTCATTATGATAATAAATGTATTGGATCGTTATTACATGTTTGAGTTCGAATTAGGATTGATTGAGATGCAAAAATAGAGGTTAGAACCCTAAAATCCGTATTCTGCACTGTCAGGTTCGCTACAGCGAACTCTGTGTTCGCTGCAGCGAATGCCTGCAGACTGCATAATTGTGTTTTCACTAAAACGGTCATAACTTGAGTTCTACAACTCGAAACGGAGCGCCGTCAGAAGCGTTGGAAAGGTCTTTCAATGTTCTATGGGATATTGCTTAGATAACATGCTTTTGATGCAGATATAAATTATGGCATATGATTAGGAGTCGCTTGGTATTAGAATAAACACAATTAGCCTTGAGTTTATGTCAATGAGATGTTATCCTTGGGTTGAACTTAGACTAGGATGTTAACCTAACTATTAGGTTGTTTAATGTTATCCTAAATGAGTGTATTCATGTTTACTATGGCTTATTATTCGATCATCAATGGCTGCATGTAGAAATTTGGGGCTTGGGGACCCCAAATGCGTTTCTACATTTTGCTGATTTTGCAGAGTTTGCTGCAGCGAACTTTCATTCGCTGTAGCGAATGGTGTAGCGAATAAACCTGGGAGTTGAATTGATTTATTCGCTGTAGCGAACTTTCCTTCGCTGTAGCGAATCGGGGCTTCGCTGGGAGTTCACTGTAGCGAACTGACCTGGATTTGAAGAAGTTTAGCTTCTGTTTGAGTTCGCTGTAGCGAACAGAAGTTCGCTGTAGCGAACTAGTCTGATACAGAATTGATAATTTTCCCTATTGAGTGCAGTTTCGTTCCGAATTGGGAACCGAAAGCCTCATGTTTTGGATTGATAATTATCATGGAATTGTATGAGTAAATATGTGTTTCTATGATGATTAAATGCATGATTACACTGTGGTTATGACATTGATATGCATGTTGGATGAGTTATAAATCACATGTAATGTTATGTATGATTATGCATTGTTTTCCGTTTGTTCCGGTTGAACATTCGGATGTGATTGCCTGTGTGATGGCTGATACTGTGATGTGTGTATGCTTGAATCGGAGTAAGCTTAAGCTACTAGGTGGTAAGGCCTGTTTATGGACTTAGTTCCATCATTTACCGTTGCGATGTGCTGGTGAGGGTCTTGAATGGCGTTTCCCACCTTGATGTAACACATCGGCGTGCTCGGTATGTTTATGCACCTGAGCTACCATTGCAATATGAAGGTGAGGGTCTTGAAAGGCGTTTCCCACCTTGATGTAACATATTGGCGTGCTTGGTATGGTGGGGTCGTGATGCCACGTAGGCTACATCACTTCGGACTCACCTCTAGTGATGTCACGTAGATAATCACTAGGCTTTCGCCCGGTGGGCTTGTACTGTCATGAAGGCGTTTTCGCATTTGGATAACCACCTGCGTATATACATGATTGATGGGGTAGTGACACCACTTAGGAAGTCACTGCGGTAACTCATCACAGATGAGATTGTGTAGCCAAGTAGGTGTAATTCACATGGGATTCATCTGACTCATAGTGCGGTGGTCTTGTGCGAGTCTCTTGACGCGATGTACAGGAGTAACTCACCGAGGGTGTGGTTTGGCAGCCTAGGTAGACGGGCAGATTCTACTCCTGGATTCCTCGTACATGGGTACGGGTCTACATGCTTGTTTGTGATGGCGTTGAGCCTGTTTGTTGTTATTGCCTCAATGGATAGTTATGGGACTTCCAATGGTGGTGTATCCTTGTTTGTGTTTGTACCAGACCGTGAGGAAAACCCCGGATCCATGGTGGATCTTGAAGGATAGAAAAACACTTAGAATGGGGGGGTTTGAATAAGTGTAGTCTTAAAAACTTAAACGATAAAAACAAATTGCACAGTTATTTTTATCCTGGTTCGTTGTTAACTAAACTACTCCAGTCCACCCCCACGGAGTGATTTACCTCACCTGAGGATTTAATCCACTAATCGCAATAGATTACAATGGTTTTCCACTTAGCCCACGACTAAGTCTTCTAGAGTATCCTGATCACAACCTGATCACTCCAGGAACAAATGCTTAGACACAAGCTAAGACTTTCTTAGAGTATCCTGACCACCACGTGATCACTCTAATTACAACTGCTTAGACACAAGCTAAGACTTCCTAGAGTATCCTGATCAACACTTGATCACTCTAGTTGCTTACAAATTAATGTAATCAATTCTAAGAGTTTTACAATGCTTCTGAAAAGCTATAATCACAGCAGTGATATTTCTCTTAACGTTTAAGCTTAATCTCACTAATATATTACAACAGCAATGTAGTGAGCTTTGATGAAGATGAAGTTTCAGAACTTTGAGTTGAACAGCGTTTCAGCAAGTTAATTGTTAGCAAATCGTCAACCTTGCTTCTCATCAGAACTTCATATTTATAGGCACTTGAGAAGATGACCGTTGGGAGCATTTAATGCTTTGCGTATTCCGTACAGCATTGCATTTAATGTTTCACTCTTTTGTCAACTACCTCGAGCCTTGCGCACGCTGTGTCTACTGACGCTGCCTTTAATAGCTTCCAACGTTCCTTTTGTCAGTCAGCGTAGCCTGCCACCTGTACTTTCTTCTGATCTGATGTTTGTGTATACAACGTTTGAATATCATCAGAGTCAAACAGCTTGGTGCATAGCATCTTCTTGTCTTCTGACCTTGAAGTGCTTCTGAGCGTGATACCATGAGAACTTCAGTGCTTCTGCTTCTGATCTCAAGTTCTTCTGATGCTTCCATAGACCCATGTTCTGATTCTGCCTTGACCATCTTCTGATGTCTTGCCAGACCATGTTCTGATGTTGCATGCTGAACCTTCTGAGACAAAGCTTCTGAGCGCTGATTTGTGCATACTCTTTATATATTTCCTGAAAGGGAAATTGCAATGTATTAGAGTACCACATTATCTCACACAAAATTCATATCCTTGTTATCATCAAAACTAAGAATGTTGATCAGAACAAATCTTGTTCTAACAATCTCCCCCTTTTTGATGATAACAAAAACATATATAAATGATATGAATTTGCGATCAGAAAGAGCAGACGGCTAAAGACAATTTACACAGCTATAGCATAAGCATGTGAATATGTCTCCCCCTGAGATTAACAATCTCCCCCTGAGATGAATAATCTCCCCCTGAAATTAATACTAGAAGAATTTTATAAATAAAAGACTTCCCTGATTATTTCGGTAGAGACGTTCACATGTGCTTGATCTTCAGAACATTCATGACTTCTGATTTCTGCTTCCCTAGGACAGCTTCAGAACATTGAATTTCTTTAGATCCTCAGAACATTCACAGCTTTTGACTTCTGCTTCCATCGGACAGCTTCAGAACTTGAATTTCTTTGATCTTCAGAACATTCACAGCTTCTGACTTCTGCTTCCATCAGACAGCTTCAGAACTTGAATTTCTTTAGATCTTCAGAACATTCACAGCTTCTGACTTCTGCTTCCATCGGGACAGCTTCAGAGCTTGAATTTCTTCTTACATCACTTCATGCTAGTTTGTATCAGAACATTATTGAATGTACCAGAGCATCATCAGAGCATCTCTACATCCTGAAATGTTACAGAACAAAACTAAACGACAAAAGTCAGCATGAATGAGTCAGAACATAGAATATGTTTCAGAACACATAATATGTATCAGAGCCATATAGAATGTATCAGAACAAATAGACATAATGTTTCAGAGCATATTCTATCATCAGAATATCTGAACATTCTTCCTTCTTGCTTCTGATTCTGAAGCTTCATAGCACTCAGCTTGCTTCAAGAATCCATGAGCATATTCCTTTTACAGAATTTGCGATTCCTCATGATTTTGCTTCTAATGTTGAGCTTTCAATCCTGCAAAACAACTTAGAAACATATGAAGCTTGCAGCTTCTGTTAGTAATGTGGGGGCTTTCTTCCCAGCAACTGCTAATATAAATCAAATCATTTATCACTATTTCTCCCCCTTTTTGTCATAACATCAAAAAGAATGTAAAAGATTCAGATGTAACCACAGGACAAATGGAAAGAGAAACAAATAGTCATTGATAAAATAAGCAGAAGTATTATCACAGAAAATAGGAATGTTACTCTCATATATCTGATAATCTTCTAGCTGACTTCTCATCCAGGGCATTTGTGTGCTACAACCAGCAGCAGCAACATATTCTGCTTCTGTTGTTGAGAGGGCAATAGTAGCTTGCTTCTTGCTGTACCATGAGATCAGGTGACTTCCAAGAAATTGACAACTTCCAGAAGTACTCTTCCTTTCAATTCTATCTCCAGCATAGTCAGCATCACAGAATCCTACTAAGTTGTATTCTTTGGATCTTCTGTAAACTAAACCAACATTAGTAGTACCTTTCAGATACCTCAGAATTCTCTTAACCGCAGTTAAATGAGATTCTCTCGGATCTGATTGGAATCTAGCACACAAACAAACACTGAAGAGAATGTCAGGTCTAGAAGCAGTTAGGTATAGAAGAGATCCAATCATACCTCTGTACAACTTCTGATCTACCTTCTTACTTACCTCATCCTTACCTAGGACACATGTTGGATGCATAGGAGTTTTGGCTTCTTTGCAGTCAGAAAGATTAAACTTCTTCAGAAGTTCTTTCACATACTTCGTTTGATGAACATAGGTTCCATCAGAAGTTTGGTTGATTTGAATCCCAAGGAAATACTTGAGTTCTCCCATCATGCTCATTTCAAATTCAGCCTGCATAGACTCAGCAAACTCCTTTCCAAGTGTAGCATTAGATGTTCCAAAGATGATATCATCAACATATATTTGACAAATTAAAATATCTTTTTTAAAGGTTTTACAAAAGAGAGTAGTGTCCACTTTTCCTCTAGTGAAACCATTTTCCAGAAGGAAAGAACTTAAACGTTCATACCAAGCTCTAGGAGCTTGTTTCAATCCGTATAATGATTTCTTTAATTTAAAAACATGATTTGGAGACTTGGAGTCTTCAAAACCAGGAGGTTGATGGACATAAACTTCTTCATCTATATAACCATTTAAGAAGGCACTCTTGACATCCATCTGATAAAGAGTGATGTTATGTTGAGTGGCAAAAGAAATTAATAGACGAATAGATTCTAACCTGGCCACTGGTGCAAAGGTTTCTGTGTAGTCAATCCCTTCTTGCTGACTATAACCTTGAGCAACCAGTCTGGCTTTGTTTCTTACCACTTCTCCCTTCTCGCTTAGCTTGTTTCTGAACACCCACTTAGTGCCGATGATGTTAAATCCTTTTGGTCTAGGAACCAAGTCCCATACATCATTCCTTGTAAACTGATTTAGTTCTTCTTGCATGGCAATTATCCAGTCTGGATCTTCTAGAGCTTGATCAACAGAAGTTGGCTCGATCAAAGAAACAAGACCTAATTGACATTCTGCATTGTTCTTAAGGAATGCCCTTGTTCTGATGGGATCATCTTTCCTCCCAAGGATCACATCTTCTGAATGAGCTGAAGCAAGTCTAGGTGACCTTCTGACTGTTGGCTCTTCAGAAATCCTGAGATCTTCTAAGGATGCAGCAACTTGATCTTCTGGTTCATTGCTTTTGAGACTGCCAGCTTCTGCTTCTTGGTTCTACTGGTTCTGATATATCAATATCAATATCTGCAAAATTTTCAAACTGCTTTGGCTATTCAAGACCAAGCTTATCATCAAACCTGATATTGTTTGATTCTTCTACAATCAATGTTTCAGTATTGTATACTCTGTAGCCTTTAGAGCGTTCAGAATATCCAAGAAGGAAACATTTTTGTGCCTGAGAATCAAACTTACCAAGATGATCTTTAGTGTTCAGAATAAAACAAACACATCCAAAAGGATGGAAATAAGAAATGTTAGGCTTTCTGTTCTTCCACAATTCATAAGGAGTCTTATTTAGAATAGGTCTGATAGAGATTCTATTCTGAATATAACACACAGTGTCTATTGCTTCTGCCCAGAAATGCTTAGCCATATTGGTTTCATTGATCATGGTTCTGGCCATTTCTTGTAGAGTCCTATTCTTTCGCTCTACAACTCCATTTTTTTGTGGAGTTCTAGGGCAAGAGAAATCATGGGCAATACCATTTTCTTTGAAGAACTCCTCAAAGAATCTGTTCTCAAATTCGCCACCATGATCACTTCTGACCTTTATGATTTTGCACTCTTTCTCAGATTGGATCTGAGTGCAGAATTCAAAGAACACTGAATGAGACTCATCCTTGTTTTTCAAGAACTTTACCCATGTCCAACGGCTATAATCATCTACAATGACTAATCCATATTTCTTCCCTCTGACAGATGCTGTTTTGACTGGGCCAAACAGATCAATGTGCAAGAGTTCTAACGGCCTTGAGGAAGAAACAACATTCTTAGACTTGAATGCAGGTCTGGAGAATTTGCCCTTCTGACATGCTTCACAAATAGCATCTGATTTGTATTTCAGATTTGGGAGTCCTCTGACCAGATTTAGTTTGTTAATCTGAGAAATCTTTCTCAAACTAGCATGTCCTAATCTTCTGTGCCAGACCCATTGCTCCTCAGAAACAGACATAAGACAAGTCACCTTCTGCTTCTCAAGATCAGAAAGATCAATCTTATAAATGTTGTTCTTTCTCTTGCCTGTAAATAGGATTGAGCCATCCTTCTGACTTACAGCCTTGCAAGACTTTTGATTAAAGATCATGTCATAACCATTGTCACTTAATTGACTTATGGACAATAAGTTATGAGCTAATCCTTCTACAAGAAGTACATTAGTTATGGAAGGAGAGTTACCAAGGCTTATGGTTCCAGAACCAATGATTTTGCCCTTCTGATCTCCTCCAAACTTGACTTCTCCACCTGGCTTAAGCACCAGGTCTTGGAATGTAGACCTTCTTCCCGTCATGTGTCACGAGCACCCAGAGTCCAGGTACCATGACATGTTGTGCTTTTTCTTCTTTGCAGCCAAGGATATCTGCAATAGGAATAATCTTTTCCTTAGGTACCCACATCTTCTTGGGTCCTTTCTTGTTAGTTTTCCTCAAGTTCTGATTGAACTTGGGTTTAGCATTATATGAAATAGGAGGAACATAATGATAGTTTATGTTCTGAGTTCCATGATATTTCTTAGGTTTTGTCACATGCTTCTTGGTGTGTGTTATGTGAAAGCTTTGAGCATGTGATGTGTGCCTAATATCATGGGAGTGGCCAAATTTAAATTGGTTATACAGAGGCTTGTATGATATTTTCATATCATCCACAGATTCAAGCTTGTATGGGATTTCACCCTCATAACCAATGCCAGCTCTTTTGTTTCCTGACACAGCATATATCATAGAAGCAAGTAGACTTCTGCCAATACTTCTAGATAAAAACTTTCTGAAACTTAAGTCATATTCTTTCAGAATATTGTTCAGACTTGGAGTAGATTTTTCAGAGACAGAAGGAGATCCAGTATTTTTGGATAAATTTAAAACTTTTTCCTTCAGTTCAGAATTCTCCACTTCAAGCTTCTTAGTTTCAAATTCAAATAGCTTTTTCAGCTTCTTGTATTTGATACTAATCTGAGACTTGAGTTCCAGAAGTTCTGTTAGACTGGAAACTAACTCTTCTCTAGATAGTTCAGAAAATACCTCTTTAGAATCTGATTCTGATGTAGATTCTGATCCATCATCCATTGTGGCCATTAGTGCCAGATTTGCCTGCTCATCTTCAGAGTCTGATTCTGATTCTGAATCATCCCATGTTGCCATAAGACCTTTCTTCTTATGAAATTTCTTCTTGGGATTTTCCTTCTGAAGTTTTGGGCACTCACTTTTGAAGTGTCCTGGCTCATTGCACTCATAGCACACAACCTTTTTCTTGTCATATCTTCTGCCTCCAGAAGATTCTCCTCTTTCAGGCTTCTTTGAGCTTTTGAAGCTCCTGAACTTCCTTTGCTTGCTTTTCCAGAGTTGATTGACTCTTCTGGAAATCATGGACAGTTCATCTTCTTCTTCTTCTGATTTTGATTCTTCAGAATCTTCTTCTTCAGCCTGAAAAGCGTTAGTGCATTTTTTAAAATTAGATTTTAATGCAACAGACTTACCTTTCTTCTGAGGTTCATTTGCGTCAAGTTCAATCTCATGACTCCTCAGGGCACTGATCAGCTCTTCCAAAGAAACTTCATTCAGATTCTTCGCAATCTTGAATGCAGTTACCATTGGGCCCCATCTTCTGGGCAAGCTTCTGATGATCTTCTTTACATGATCAGCTTTGGTGTAGCCTTTGTCCAGAACTCTTAATCCAGCAGTCAGAGTTTGAAATCTTGAAAACATCTTCTCAATGTCTTCATCATCCTCCATCTTGAAGGCTTCGTACTTCTGGATTAGTGCAAGAGCTTTGGTCTCCTTAACTTGAGCATTTCCTTCATGAGTCATTTTCAAGGACTCATATATGTCATGGGCCGTTTCCCTGTTAGATATCTTCTCATACTCAGCATGAGAGATAGCATTCAGCAAAACAGTCCTGCATTTGTGATGATTTTTGAAATCTTTCTTTTGATCATCAGTCATTTCGCTTCTCGTGAGCCTTACACCAGTAGTTTTAACAGGATGTTTGTAACCATCCAACAGAAGATCCCATAGATCAGCATCCAGACCAAGAAAGTAACTTTCCAATTTATCTTTCCAGTATTCAAAGTTTTCACCATCAAATACTGGTGGTCTAGTATAACCATTGTTACCATTGTATTGCTCAGCAGAGCCAGATGTAGATGCAGATGTATTTGTTGGAATTTCACCAGCCATCTTTTACTGAAGCGTTTTTCTCTTCCTAAATCTTTTCTAAACACGGTTAAGTGCTTGCACCTTAGAACCGGCGCTCTGATGCCAATTGAAGGATAGAAAAACACTTAGAAAGGGGGGGTTTGAATAAGTGTAGTCTTAAAAACTTGAACGATAAAAACAAATTGCACAGTTATTTTTATCCTGGTTCGTTGTTAACTAAACTACTCCAGTCCACCCCCACGGAGTGATTTACCTCACCTGAGGATTTAATCCACTAATCGCAACAGATTACAATGGTTTTCCACTTAGCCCACGACTAAGTCTTCTAGAGTATCCTGATCACAACCTGATCACTCCAGGAACAAATGCTTAGACACAAGCTAAGACTTTCTTAGAGTATCCTGACCACCACGTGATCACTCTAATTACAACTGCTTAGACACAAGCTAAGACTTCCTAGAGTATCCTGATCAACACTTGATCACTCTAGTTGCTTACAAATTAATGTAATCAATTCTAAGAGTTTTACAATGCTTCTGAAAAGCTATAATCACAGCAGTGATATTTCTCTTAACATTTAAGCTTAATCTCACTAATATATTACAACAGCAATGTAGTGAGCTTTGATGAAGATGAAGTTTCAGAACTTTGAGTTGAACAGCGTTTCAGCAAGTTAATTGTTAGCAAATCGTCAACCTTGCTTCTCATCAGAACTTCATATTTATAGGCACTTGAGAAGATGACCGTTGGGAGCATTTAATGCTTTGCGTATTCCGTACAGCATTGCATTTAATGTTTCACTCTTTTGTCAACTACCTCGAGCCTTGCGCACGCTGTGTCTACTGACGCTGCCTTTAATAGCTTCCAACGTTCCTTTTGTCAGTCAGCGTAGCCTGCCACCTGTACTTTCTTCTGATCTGATGTTTGTGTATACAACGTTTGAATATCATCAGAGTCAAACAGCTTGGTGCATAGCATCTTCTTGTCTTCTGACCTTGAAGTGCTTCTGAGCGTGATACCATGAGAACTTCAGTGCTTCTGCTTCTGATCTCAAGTTCTTCTGATGCTTCCATAGACCCATGTTCTGATTCTGCCTTGACCATCTTCTGATGTCTTGCCAGACCATGTTCTGATGTTGCATGCTGAACCTTCTGAGACAAAGCTTCTGAGCGCTGATTTGTGCATACTCTTTATATATTTCCTGAAAGGGAAATTGCAATGTATTAGAGTACCACATTATCTCACACAAAATTCATATCCTTGTTATCATCAAAACTAAGAATGTTGATCAGAACAAATCTTGTTCTAACAATCTCCCCCTTTTTGATGATAACAAAAACATATATAAATGATATGAATTTGTGATCAGAAAGAGCAGACGGCTAAAGACAATTTACACAGCTATAGCATAAGCATGTGAATATGTCTCCCCCTGAGATTAACAATCTCCCCCTGAGATGAATAATCTCCCCCTGAAATTAATACTAGAAGAATTTTATAAATAAAAGACTTCCCTGATTATTTCGGTAGAGACGTTCACATGTGCTTGATCTTCAGAACATTCATGACTTCTGATTTCTGCTTCCCTAGGACAGCTTCAGAACATTGAATTTCTTTAGATCCTCAGAACATTCACAGCTTCTGACTTCTGCTTCCATCGGACAGCTTCAGAACTTGAATTTCTTTGATCTTCAGAACATTCACAGCTTCTGACTTCTGCTTCCATCAGACAGCTTCAGAACTTGAATTTCTTTAGATCTTCAGAACATTCACAGCTTCTGACTTCTGCTTCCATCGGGACAGCTTCAGAGCTTGAATTTCTTCTTACATCACTTCATGCTAGTTTGTATCAGAACATTATTGAATGTACCAGAGCATCATCAGAGCATCTCTACATCCTGAAATGTTACAGAACAAAACTAAACGACAAAAGTCAGCATGAATGAGTCAGAACATAGAATATGTTTCAGAACACATAATATGTATCAGAGCCATATAGAATGTATCAGAACAAATAGACATAATGTTTCAGAGCATATTCTATCATCAGAATATCTGAACATTCTTCCTTCTTGCTTCTGATTCTGAAGCTTCATAGCACTCAGCTTGCTTCAAGAATCCATGAGCATATTCCTTTTACAGAATTTGCGATTCCTCATGATTTTGCTTCTAATGTTGAGCTTTCAATCCTGCAAAACAACTTAGAAACATATGAAGCTTGCAGCTTCTGTTAGTAATGTGGGGGCTTTCTTCCCAGCAATTGCTAATATAAATCAAATCATTTATCACTATTTCTCCCCCTTTTTGTCATAACATCAAAAAGAATGTAAAAGATTCAGATGTAACCACAGGACAAATGGAAAGAGAAACAAATAGTCATTGATAAAATAAGCAGAAGTATTATCACAGAAAATAGGAATGTTACTCTCATATATCTGATAATCTTCTAGCTGACTTCTCATCCAGAGCATTTGTGTGCTACAACCAGCAGCAGCAACATATTCTGCTTCTGTTGTTGAGAGGGCAATAGTAGCTTGCTTCTTGCTGTACCATGAGATCAGGTGACTTCCAAGAAATTGACAACTTCCAGAAGTACTCTTCCTTTCAATTCTATCTCCAGCTTAGTCAGCATCACAGAATCCTACTAAGTTGTATTCTTTGGATCTTCTGTAAACTAAACCAACATTAGTAGTACCTTTCAGATACCTCAGAATTCTCTTAACCGCAGTTAAATGAGATTCTCTCGGATCTGATTGGAATCTAGCACACAAACAAACACTGAAGAGAATGTCAGGTCTAGAAGCAGTTAGGTATAGAAGAGATCCAATCATACCTCTGTACAACTTCTGATCTACCTTCTTACTTACCTCATCCTTACCTAGGACACATATTGGATGCATAGGAGTTTTGGCTTCTTTGCAGTCAGAAAGATTAAACTTCTTCAGAAGTTCTTTCACATACTTCGTTTGATGAACATAGGTTCCATCAGAAGTTTGGTTGATTTGAATCCCAAGGAAATACTTGAGTTCTCCCATCATGCTCATTTCAAATTCAGCCTGCATAGACTCAGCAAACTCCTTTCCAAGTGTAGCATTAGATGTTCCAAAGATGATATCATCAACATATATTTGACAAATTAAAATATCTTTTTTAAAGGTTTTACAAAAGAGAGTAGTGTCCACTTTTCCTCTAGTGAAACCATTTTCCAGAAGGAAAGAACTTAAACGTTCATACCAAGCTCTAGGAGCTTGTTTCAATCCGTATAATGATTTCTTTAATTTAAAAACATGATTTGGAGACTTGGAGTCTTCAAAACCAGGAGGTTGATGGACATAAACTTCTTCATCTATATAACCATTTAAGAAGGCACTCTTGACATCCATCTGATAAAGAGTGGTGTTATGTTGAGTGGCAAAAGAAATTAATAGACGAATAGATTCTAACCTGGCCACTGGTGCAAAGGTTTCTGTGTAGTCAATCCCTTCTTGCTGACTATAACCTTGAGCAACCAGTCTGGCTTTGTTTCTTACCACTTCTCCCTTCTCGCTTAGCTTGTTTCTGAACACCCACTTAGTGCCGATGATGTTAAATCCTTTTGGTCTAGGAACCAAGTCCCATACATCATTCCTTGTAAACTGATTTAGTTCTTCTTGCATGGCAATTATCCAGTCTGGATCTTCTAGAGCTTGATCAACAGAAGTTGGCTCGATCAAAGAAACAAGACCTAATTGACATTCTGCATTGTTCTTAAGGAATGCCCTTGTTCTGATGGGATCATCTTTCCTCCCAAGGATCACATCTTCTGAATGAGCTGAAGCAAGTCTAGGTGACCTTCTGACTGTTGGCTCTTCAGAAATCCTGAGATCTTCTAAGGATGCAGCAACTTGATCTTCTGGTTCATTGCTTTTGAGACTGCCAGCTTCTGCTTCTTGGTTCTACTGGTTCTGATATATCAATATCAATATCTGCAAAATTTTCAAACTGCTTTGGTTTTTCAAGACCAAGCTTATCATCAAACCTGATATTGTTTGATTCTTCTACAATCAATGTTTCAGTATTGTATACTTTGTAGCCTTTAGAGCGTTCAGAATATCCAAGAAGGAAACATTTTTGTGCCTTAGAATCAAACTTACCAAGATGATCTTTAGTGTTCAGAATAAAACAAGCACATCCAAAAGGATGGAAATAAGAAATGTTAGGCTTTCTGTTCTTCCACAATTCATAAGGAGTCTTATTTAGAATAGGTCTGATAGAGATTCTATTCTGAATATAACACACAATGTCTATTGCTTCTGCCCAGAAATGCTTAGCCATATTGGTTTCATTGATCATGGTTCTGGCCATTTCTTGTAGAGTCCTATTCTTTCGCTCTACAACTCCATTTTGTTGTGGAGTTCTAGGGCAAGAGAAATCATGGGCAATACCATTTTCTTTGAAGAACTCCTCAAAGAATCTGTTCTCAAATTCGCCACCATGATCACTTCTGACCTTTATGATTTTGCACTCTTTCTTAGATTGGATCTGAGTGCAGAATTCAAAGAACACTGAATGAGACTCATCCTTGTTTTTCAAGAACTTTACCCATGTCCAACGGCTATAATCATCTACAATGACTAATCCATATTTCTTCCCTCTGACAGATGCTGTTTTGACTGGGCCAAACAGATCAATGTGCAAGAGTTCTAACGGCCTTGAGGAAGAAACAACATTCTTAGACTTGAATGCAGGTCTGGAGAACTTGCCCTTCTGACATGCTTCACAAAGAGCATCTGATTTGTATTTCAGATTTGGGAGTCCTCTGACCAGATTTAGTTTGTTAATCTGAGAAATCTTTCTCAAACTAGCATGTCCTAATCTTCTGTGCCAGACCCATTGCTCCTCAGAAACAGACATAAGACAAGTCACCTTCTGCTTCTCAAGATCAGAAAGATCAATCTTATAAATGTTGTTCTTTCTCTTGCCTGTAAATAGGATTGAGCCATCCTTCTGACTTACAGCCTTGCAAGACTTTTGATTAAAGATCATGTGATAACCATTGTCACTTAATTGACTTATGGACAATAAGTTATGAGCTAATCCTTCTACAAGAAGTACATTAGTTATGGAAGGAGAGTTACCAAGGCTTATGGTTCCAGAACCAATGATTTTGCCCTTCTGATCTCCTCCAAACTTGACTTCTCCACCTGGCTTAAGCACCAGGTCTTGGAATGTAGACCTTCTTCCCGTCATGTGTCGCGAGCACCCAGAATCCAGGTACCATGACATGTTGTGCTTTTCCTTCTTTGCAGCCGAGGATATCTGCAATAGGAATAATCTTTTCCTTAGGTACCCACATCTTCTTGGGTCCTTTCTTGTTAGTTTTCCTCAAGTTCTGATTGAACTTGGGTTTAGCATTATATGAAATAGGAGGAACAAAATGATAGTTTATGTTCTGAGTTCCATGATATTTCTTAGGTTTTGTCACATGCTTCTTGGTGTGTGTTATGTGAAAGCTTTGAGCATGTGATGTGTGCCTAATATCATGGGAGTGGCCAAATTTAAATTGGTTATACAGAGGCTTGTATGATATTTTCATATCATCCACAGATTCAAGCTTGTATGGGATTTCACCCTCATAACCAATGCCAGCTCTTTTGTTTCCTGACACATCATATATCATAGAAGCAAGTAGACTTCTGCCAATACTTCTAGATAAAAACTTTCTGAAACTTAAGTCATATTCTTTCAGAATATTGTTCAGACTTGGAGTAGATTTTTCAGAGACAGAAGGAGATCCAGTATTTTTGGATAAATTTAAAACTTTTTCCTTCAGTTCAGAATTCTCCACTTCAAGCTTCTTAGTTTCAAATTCAAATAGCTTTTTCAGCTTCTTGTATTTGATACTAATCTGAGACTTGAGTTCCAGAAGTTCTGTTAGACTGGAAACTAACTCTTCTCTAGATAGTTCAGAAAATACCTCTTTAGAATCTGATTCTGATGTAGATTCTGATCCATCATCCATTGTGGCCATTAGTGCCAGATTTGCCTGCTCATCTTCAGAGTCTGATTCTGATTCTGAATCATCCCATGTTTCCATAAGACCTTTCTTCTTATGAAATTTCTTCTTGGGATTTTCCTTCTGAAGTTTTGGGCACTCACTTTTGAAGTGTCCTGGCTCATTGCACTCATAGCACACAACCTTTTTCTTGTCATATCTTCTGCCTCCAGAAGATTCTCCTCTTTCAGGCTTCTTTGAGCTTTTGAAGCTCCTGAACTTCCTTTGCTTGCTTTTCCAGAGTTGATTGACTCTTCTGGAAATCATGGACAGTTCATCTTCTTCTTCTTCTGATTCTGATTCTTCAGAATCTTCTTCTTCAGCCTGAAAAGCGTTAGTGCATTTTTTAAAATTAGATTTTAATGCAACAGACTTACCTTTCTTCTGAGGTTCATTTGCGTCAAGTTCAATCTCATGACTCCTCAGGGCACTGATCAGCTCTTCCAAAGAAACTTCATTCAGATTCTTCGCAATCTTGAATGCAGTTACCATTGGGCCCCATCTTCTGGGCAAGCTTCTGATGATCTTCTTTACATGATCAGCTTTGGTGTAGCCTTTGTCCAGAACTCTTAATCCAGCAGTCAGAGTTTGAAATCTTGAAAACATCTTCTCAATGTCTTCATCATCCTCCATCTTGAAGGCTTCGTACTTCTGGATTAGTGCAAGAGCTTTGGTCTCCTTAACTTGAGCATTTCCTTCATGAGTCATTTTCAAGGACTCATATATGTCATGGGCCGTTTCCCTGTTAGATATCTTCTCATACTCAGCATGAGAGATAGCATTCAGCAAAACAGTCCTGCATTTGTGATGATTTTTGAAATCTTTCTTTTGATCATCAGTCATTTCGCTTCTCGTGAGCCTTACACCAGTAGTTTTAACAGGATGTTTGTAACCATCCAACAGAAGATCCCATAGATCAGCATCCAGACCAAGAAAGTAACTTTCCAATTTATCTTTCCAGTATTCAAAGTTTTCACCATCAAATACTGGTGGTCTAGTATAACCATTGTTACCATTGTATTGCTCAGCAGAGCCAGATGTAGATGCAGATGTATTTGTTGGAATTTCACCAGCCATCTTTTACTGAAGCGTTTTTCTCTTCCTGAATCTTTTCTAAACACGGTTAAGTGCTTGCACCTTAGAACCGGCGCTCTGATGCCAATTGAAGGATAGAAAAACACTTAGAAAGGGGGGGTTTGAATAAGTGTAGTCTTAAAAACTTGAACGATAAAAACAAATTGCACAGTTATTTTTATCCTGGTTCGTTGTTAACTAAACTACTCCAGTCCACCCCCACGGAGTGATTTACCTCACCTGAGGATTTAATCCACTAATCGCAACAGATTACAATGGTTTTCCACTTAGCCCACGACTAAGTCTTCTAGAGTATCCTGATCACAACCTGATCACTCCAGGAACAAATGCTTAGACACAAGCTAAGACTTTCTTAGAGTATCCTGACCACCACGTGATCACTCTAATTACAACTGCTTAGACACAAGCTAAGACTTCCTAGAGTATCCTGATCAACACTTGATCACTCTAGTTGCTTACAAATTAATGTAATCAATTCTAAGAGTTTTACAATGCTTCTGAAAAGCTATAATCACAACAGTGATATTTCTCTTAACGTTTAAGCTTAATCTCACTAATATATTACAACAACAATGTAGTGAGCTTTGATGAAGATGAAGTTTCTGAACTTTGAGTTGAACAGCGTTTCAGCAAGTTAATTGTTAGCAAATCGTCAACCTTGTTTCTCATCAGAACTTCATATTTATAGGCACTTGAGAAGATGACCGTTGGGAGCATTTAATGCTTTGCGTATTCCGTAGAGCATTGCATTTAATGTTTCACTCTTTTGTCAACTACCTCGAGCCTTGCGCACGCTGTGTCTACTGACGTTGCCTTTAATAGCTTCCAACGTTCCTTTTGTCAGTCAGCGTAGCCTGCCACCTGTACTTTCTTCTGATCTGATGTTTGTGTATACAACGTTTGAATATCATCAGAGTCAAACAGCTTGGAGCAAAGCATCTTCTTGTCTTCTGATCTTGAAGTGCTTCTGAGCGTGATACCATGAGAACCTCAGTGCTTTTGCTTCTGATCTCAAGTTCTTCTGATGCTTCCATAGACCCATGTTCTGATTCTGCCTTGACCATCTTCTGATGTCTTGCCAGACCATGTTTTGATGTTGCATGCTGAACCTTCTGAGACAAAGCTTCTGAGCGCTGATTTGTGCATACTCTTTATATATTTCCTGAAAGGGAAATTACAATGTATTAGAGTACCACATTATCTCACACAAAATTCATATCCTTGTTATCATCAAAACTAAGAATTTTGATCAGAACAAATCTTGTTCTAACAGATCTGTTTGCTTGTATGCACCTTGTAGAACTGAGCGAACCCGTAGGATAGGGGAACTCGCTGAGATTTAGTAATCTCACCCCAATCATCTTAATATTTTTCAGGAACAGGTTAGAAGTAAATGGATTGCTCGAAGGATTGCTTTGAATACTGTGGATAAGTAAATGGCAGGAAGACCTCGTCAGACGTTATCTTTCCGCTGTGTAATGTTGCAGACAAGCCGATCGTATATATCTTGGTTGGAAACTTGAATTGTATATGATTTTAATTTCTTGTCTTTACTGCTTATGTATGTTTCTTATACCATTTATAGCATCACTACATAGTATTCTAGACATATATGTATGGGGTGTTACAGCAACTCTCATGCCTTACCAATTGTGCTATGTTATTTATTTGAAACAAAAATCCAATTGAAAGCATATGAATGCAAGAAAATATTTGTTATTTTAAAAATATAAATAATTTACAAGTAAATTATTATACTTTTAAACAAATAAATACAAAAATCCAAAATATTGTAAATAAACCAAGGAAATTTATAAAAACCAAGTTTAAAAATAATTATGAATTTTGAAATTGAGCCTCATATTTTATGAATAATAAGCCCAATTAAATACACACTTTTTACTCAATGCATACCCTCATTTAATAAATAAAATCTAATGACCTCACATCTTATAGATGCTAAGCCTAGGAGATTGAATTGAAGTATACATGCATTTTATAATCTTGATCACACTTATATACATATATATTTTAATACATACGTATTTTAGACGATGTGCCAATAAGAAAAGACAAGTCTTAGTGGGTCAAATTTGGGGTATGACAACTATCAACAATGGTTGAATTATTCAACACTCTCTTTTTCCACTTTTTATACTCCACATAATCTTCTCTCTCTTCCACCTAAAAAATTCAACACTTAATGATTTCAATCACTTTGAAATATGTGAAATCGTTTAAAATAGTTTAAAATCGTTCGACTTTACTCTTTAACCAAATTTAATTTTATTAGTCAAATTTTAAAAAGTTTATTTTATAATTTAGCCCACTAAGACTTACAGGCTTTTTCCTTTTACTCACTTTCATATATTGGTTATATTATTGAAGAACTTTTATTATCTAGAGATGAATTTAATCTAGTTGAATACGTGCACGTGCGTGCGTGTGCGCACTTAGGTGTATTTGGTCGGTGTATCGTGTATATAAATTTTATATTATTTTCGCATGAGATAAACTTTATGATTTTAAACTTTTTTTACGTTTCGATTTTACCTATGCAAAACAAGTCAAGGTAAAAACTCAATTCTGACAACCTTGGGTATATGCATTTCATCCAACCGGAACTTTACGTTGTTATGTCAGATAAATATTCCATCTTATGGTAGCCCTAATTTTTTATTTAGCAAACGGGTGAGAAGGCTTATGTATTCATAAGAGATGAAACAAATGTATGCATGAATATGAAAAACACGCAAAAAGCCTTACATGTCGTGCTTGTAGGGATCAAAAGTTGGTCACTGTGTCATTCGTAAGTTATTTAATTTAAAAAATCAGAGTGTTTTAGTTAAAAGTTTTTGTTGAGTAGTGATAAACATTCCATTATGTACTAGGGTTCTCCTGTATAATCCCTAAATTCAGTTGATTATAACCATCTCTATTCTATGGACGCTTGTATGGGTTCTATTATTAAGATAATACCTTATTACAGTATCTTTACCTTCATAGTTTTAGTATCAATTTAGTATTTAATATTTATGCAAACCTGTTTATTTACCCTGGAAGTGGTGATCAAGCTTTTGTGATTGCATTTATTAGGACAAGTTCTTGATATAGGAAGTGGTTTTAAGGAAGGCTGTGAATATGAACCAGTAATCTAGATTTCTAGTCAGAACGATTTTTATTTTGTCTTCCATTCATAGCTGTAAAAATAACTTATTTTGATATTTACTTGTTAAGGTTGCTCCATGGACCCAAGAATATGGGGAAATCCTAACATTTGAACCAATATAAGGTGCAGGTCATTGATTTAGAGCTTTTCAACCGGAGAGAACACTTGTGATGTGGAAGGTATTTTTTTAAAGGAAAACCACTTCCAAAGAGACCCCTCTTTCATTTTAAATATTTATATTAATACAAAAAGTGTTTTATAAATATGTGTCATTATATTTTTTATTTGAATACATTTTTCGTGATTTTAATGAAGTGGACATTGACTCATGGCGTTAGTTGTATATAGTAAGATGAATATTAAACATTTGAAAAAGATAAAGCTAATGCAATATGTAATTTTATAAAAATATTAAACATTTTATAATATGTTGTTCGCCACTTCAAAACTGTCATATTCACCATACAAGTTTCATACAAGCTTCACTAGTATTTTGTTACCACCACTTCAAAACTGTAATAATCACCTTACAAGTTTGATAGAAGCTTCATGTTAAACACAACACTTCAATGGATTGAGCTTTTTTATTAAATGATTTTGGATTTTTAATTATATAAGCCCACATGCTCTATCTCGATTCTCCTACTGGAGTTGGCTTCTCCTGTTTCGCCAAAACTTCAAATTATTTGTTTGTGATTGATGAAATTATGAGTAATTTATTTTTTAACACTTCTGATTATTTATTTGTTTTGTGTTTTTGTTTAGTGGTATAAACTACTAGTTTATTTTGTAATAGGCAATGGACTTTAGATTTCAGTTTAATAGAATATGATTTTAGAAAACATGAAAAACATAAATTTAAGAACATTTTAACAAATCAATTAGTTTTGTGCTCACTAAAACAATTCAATCTAACATTCTAATTGTGATTTATAGCAAGAGATCACATTGTTTTTCTTAAGCATTGATTCAATAAATTTCCAATTTCAAAACCAATGATTTCTTTATCGGTGGGGAGAGTTATGTAGGTAGTATTTGTGTAAAATTACTTGTATTTTCCTTTTCAATATTCTTTTATTAATGCTAGTTTATTTGTCTTCAGGTTACTATGCACCCCAACTTGCACAACTCATTCTCCAAACTAAAGCCAACATAAATTTGAAGGGGATAGGGGTTAGTCAACATATATGACATTTTAAATATTTGGTCAAACAATATCTTTGAAGAATAAGACTAATTAATCTTTTAATACTTGTAGATCGGAAATCCTCTTTTGGATTTTGATACCGATTCCAACTCCTCTGTCGAGTTTTTTTAAGACACATTGACAAATTTCAAGGTGAATAAATCACCTCTTAAAAGAATTTTGTAGTTACCTTACCTTTAGAAGGCAATAAATTTACCGAGAGTTTCCAAGAAGCAAATACAAAATTGTCTGTGAATGTAAGTAAATAGTATTTAGATTTTTTCAAAGGGAGAGATATGAGATTAAAAAAGAATACATTTTAATAATTGATTTTAAATATCGCGTACATGTGATAAGATACACAAACACTTTTAACATGATTGCTGGCACTTGTCCAACGGCACCTAAAAATTAAGAATACCTAAACATATATGCAAGATTGTTAAAATTGTGATATAAAATCTAAATTCTATAGATTTTACGTTTCTAGGTCTACTCTTCGTGTTAAATCAAAGGTAAAAATCTCTTTTATGTAAAATGGTATTCTAGGATGATTTTAATGATTTCAATCACTTTGAAATATGTGAAATCGAGTAAAATAGTTTAAAATCGTTCGACTTTACTCTTTAACCAGATTTAATTTTTTTAGTCAAATTTTAAAAGGTTTATTTTATAATTTAGCCCACTAAGACTTACAGGCTTTTTCCTTTTACTCATTTTCATATATTGGTTATATTATTGAAGAACTTTTATTATCTAGAGATGAATTTAATCAAGTTGAATATGTGCGCGTGCGTGCATGTGCGCACTTAGGTGTATTTGGTTTATGTATCGTGTATATAAATTTTATATTATTTTCACATGAGATAAACTTTATGATTTTACGCTTTTTTTACGTTTCGATTTTACCTATGCAAAACAAGTTAAGGTAAAAACTCAATTCTGACAACCTTTGGTATATGCATTTCATCCAATCGGAACTTTACGTTGTTATGTCAGATAAATATTCCATCTTATGGTAGCCCTCATTTTTTATTTAGCAAACGGGTGAGAAGGCTTATGTATGCATAAGAGATGAAACAAATGCGTGCATGAATATGAAAAAAACGCAAAAAGCCTTACATGTCGTGCTTGTAGGGATCAAAAGTTGGTCACTGTGTCATTGGTAAGTTATTTAATTTAAAAAATCAGAGTGTTTTAGTTAAAAGTTTTTGTTGAGTAGTGATAAACATTCCATTATGTACTAGGGTTCTCCTGTATAATCCCTAAATTCAGTTGATTATAACCATCTCTATTCTATGGACGCTTGTATGGGTTCTATTATTCAGATAATACCTTATTACAGTATCTTTACCTTCATAGTTTTAGTATCAATTTAGTATTTAATATTTATGCAAACCTGTTTATTTACCCTGGAAGTGGTGATCAAGCTTTTGTGATTGCATTTATTAGGACAAGTTCTTGATATAGGAAATGGCTAAAGTTTTCAGGTTGGAAATCACAAGCCACATGAAGCTTGGTTTCAAGGAAGGCTGTGAATATGAACCAGTAATCTAGATTTCTAGTCAGAACGATTTTTATCTTGTCTTCCATTCATAGCTGTAAAAATAACGTATTTTGATATTTACTTGTTAAGGTTGCTCCATGGACCCAAGAATATGGGGAAATCCTAACATTTGAACCAATATAAGGTGCAGGTCATTGATTTAGAGCTTTTCAACTGGAGAGAACACTTGTGATGTGGAAGGTATTTTTTTAAGGAAAACCACTTCCAAAGAGACCCCTCTTTCATTTTAAATATTTATATTAATACAAAAAGTGTTTTATAAATATGTGTCATTATATTTTTTATTTGAATATATTTTTTGTGATTTTAATGAAGTGGACATTGACTCATGGTGTTAGTTTGGTATATAGTAAGATGAATATTAAACATTTGAAAAAGATAAAGCTAATGCAATCTGTAATTTTATATAAATATTAAACATTTTATAATATGCTGTTCCCCACTTCAAAACTGTCATATTCACCATACAAGTTTCATACAAGCTTCACTAGTTTTTTGTTACCACCACTTCAAAACTGTAATATTCACCATACAAGTTTGATAGAAGCTTCATGTTAAACACAACAGTTCACTGGATTGAGATTTTTTATTAAATGATTTTGGATTTTTAATTGTATAAGCCCACATGTTAACTAAATGCTCTTGTTGTACCAGGAGAACACACGTCCTGCAAAATTAAATAAGAGTGCTAAAATTAAAAGAAATGTAATAAACTATAAATTACTTGAGTAAAGTAGTAAATAAGGGTTAGTGTGAGTGGTTTTTGGTTTTTGGATATGGTTCATATTTATATTCGAGTTCGTCCGAAAATATTATTATTTTTTATTAGGAAGATCTTAAAGTCCCACATTGGTTGGAGATAGAGCATTGAAAGAGTATATATAGAGGGACACTCATCACCTTATCAATCACCAACAAGTTTTGTAAGAATGAGTTAGGTTAAAATCTAATATATTTTAATAAAAATATTACTTTTGTTTAGCTCATAACGTTTTTCATTTATACAACATTTAATATCATTAATATTCATCACATGCTCCCTTTTCTCTACTTATAGTGGGTTTTCTATCTGAGTTTCTTTTCATCATTATTTAAACTTCATCCTCAACTACGATTTAGTTTTGTTCAAACACTATTCATGAAAGTTTCAGTCAATGCAACTAACATAGATCTAAACGTATCTTCCATTTTCTTAACTATAATTTGGTTTTGGGAAATGTTAACAAATGCTTTTGGAGCACTTTTTAAGAGATTAAAATAGTAAGTTTTTAAAAAAAAAATCCATGTATTCAATGCATTAAAAATGTATTGGAAATTGAAATATTGACTTTTATAAAGATTTTTTTTTATTTAGTATACTTAAAGAATGTCCTGAGAGAACTCGTTAGCAAGACCCTCTTATTTTTTGTTTTTATTTGTTTTTATTTTAGGTTTAAGTCTATCATTTTAAGACTATTTTTACATTCAATTTTCGGACTTTTTGTGACAGATTTCCATGAACGTGTTTTTATTCAAACTGAAAGAAACCACCCGACAACCCACAGAACTGAAAATGGCAAAAATAAAATAGATAAAGACAGAGTATACCTCCATGAAGGCCTTGCATTTGGAGAAGGTTGAGTTGTAGGAGTATAAAACTAGGAGAATATTTGTTGAAAAATAAAGCCATGTAATTTAGAGAGATTTTAAATGATGAAAAATGTTTATGAAGGAGAGGAGATTATATAGAGATTTCAAATAATGAAAAATGTTTATGAAGGAGATAAGAGTTAGATGCACGGAAGAGTGTGAAGGAAGTTTTATAAAGAAAGTGCTTTTGAAACTTTATCATGATAATATGTCGGGGTTGCACTGAATGACATAGTAGTACCTATCTAACTTTATTAAAGATAAGAGAATATATTAAAATTAAAGTGAAAGTTAAAGTTATATCCCACAAATCTGCTTTTGCAGATTTTCTAAAACCCATTAGATTCTCCCTTAAGGGAAATCCAACCATATTCCCTCCCAACCAATCACACGTTCCTCAATGTGCGGCCCCCACTACTACACCTTTCACATGCAGTCCTCTCTTTTTTCACGTGATTTCTTATTTGCAAGTCTCATTTCTTACCAATTGTGCTATGTTATTTATTTGAAACAAAAACCCAATTAAAAGCATATGAATGCAATTAAATATTTATTATTTTAAAAATATAAATAATTTACAAGTAAATTATTATATTTTTAAACAAATAATTACAAAAATCCAAAATATTGTAAATAAACCAAGGAAGTTTATAAAAACCAAGTTTAAAAATAATTATGAATTTTGAAATTGGGCCTCATATTTTATGAATAATAAACCCAATTAAATACACACTTTTTACTCAATGCATACCCTCATTTAATCAATAAAATCTAATGACCTCACATCTTATGGATGCTAAGCCTAGGAGATTGAATTGAAGTATACATGCATTTTATAATCTTGATCACACTTATATACATATATATTTTAATACATACGTATTTTAGACGATGTGCCAATAAGAAGAGACAAGTCTTAGTGGGTCAAATTTGGGGTATGACAACTATCAACAATGGTTGAATTATTCAACACCCTCTTTTTCCACTTTTTATACTCCACATAATCTTCTCCCTCTTCCACCTAAAATATTCAACACTTAATGATTTCAATCACTTTGAAATATATGAAATCGTGTAAAATAGTTTAAAATCGTTCGACTTTACTCTTTAACCAGATTTAATTTTTTTAGTCAAATTTTAAAAGGTTTATTTTATAATTTAGCCCACTAATACTTACAGGCTTTTTCCTTTTACTCATTTTCATATATTGGTTATATTATTGAAGAACTTTTATTATCTAGAGATGAATTTAATCAAGTTGAATATGTGCGCGTGTGTCCATGTGCGCACTTAGGTGTATTTGGTGTGAGTATCGTGTATATAAATTTTATATTATTTTCACATGAGATAAACTTTATGATTTTTACGCTTTTTTTACGTTTCGATTTTACCTATGCAAAACAAGTCAAGGTAAAAACTCAATTCTGACAACCTTTGGTGTATGCATTTCATCCAATCGGAACTTTACGTTGTTATGTTAGATAAATATTCCATCTTATGGTAGCCCTCATTTTTTATTTAGCAAACGGGTGAGAAGGCTTATGTATGCATGAGAGATGAAACAAATGCGTGCATGAATATGAAAAAAACGCAAAAAGCCTTACATGTCGTGCTTGTAGGGATCAAAAGTTGGTCACGTTGTCATTGGTAAGTTATTTAATTTAAAAAATCAGAGTGTTTTAGTTAAAAGTTTTTGTTGAGTAGTGATAAACATTCCATTATGTACTAGGGTTCTCCTGTATAATCCCTAAATTCAGTTGATTATAACCATCTCTATTCTATGGACGCTTGTATGGGTTCTATTATTCAGATAATACCTTATTACAGTATCTTTACCTTCATAGTTTTAGTATCAATTTAGTATTTAATATTTATGCAAACCTGTTTATTTACCCTGGAAGTGGTGATCAAGCTTTTGTGATTGCATTTATTAGGACAAGTTCTTGATATAGGAAATGGCTAAAGTTTTCAGGTTGGAAATCACAAGCCACATGAAGCTTGGTTTCAAGGAAGGCTGTGAATATGAACCAGTAGATTTCTAGTCAGAACGATTTTTATCTTGTCTTCCATTCTGTAACTCGGTTTTTTGAGGCGAACTGACTCCTTGCTCTTTTTTTTTTGATTTTTTTATTTTTTGCAAGAGTCGCCACCGACTTTTATTTTATCCAACATTTAGGAAAGGCATAAAAGAACAGGAAAGACCTTTTGACAGATTTTGGGTTCGGGGGGTTGGTTATACAAAGGGAAGGTTTTAAGCACCCTTTGTATCCATGGTTATCCATGGGCTCTTAATTGCTTAGCTCAATTTTTTAAATGCTTTGTTGATTTGAATATAGAAGAAGTGAAGATGGACAATAGGTCACATAGGTCTCTGAAGAGTTTCACTGGGAATAATGCCCTTCAAATACCAGATGAAAGTTTTGAAAATAGATGAGAAGTTTTAAAAATACGTTGTTTGAAAATGAAAGTGTTTGAGCAAGCAATTAAGAGTTATCTACTCTCAATTTATAAGACCTTTCCTATGCATTTAATACTTTTCTTAAATGATGGTATGGTTAGAAAAAAAGGAATAAGAGGGAAAACCATAGAGGTGCAAGTGTGCAAAGTGCTTTTTTTTTTTTTTAAGTTTTATCTTAATTATTAATGTTTTAGCTCAAAGGTAAAAATATGGTCCAAGTGGACAAAAGGAAGATGACGGAAACATAAACAATGCGTCCAAATGGACAAAGAAAAAATAACGGAAGCATAAATAATATGTCCAAATGGACAAAGAGAAAATAGCGGAAACATAAATAATATGTCCAAATGGACAAAGAAAAATAGCAGAAACATAAATAATACGTCCAAATGGACAAAGAAAAAAATAGCAGAAATATAAATAATACGTCCAAATGGACAAAGAAAAAATAACAGAAATATAAATAATATGTCTAAATGGACAAAGAAAAAATAGCAGAAATATAAATAATATGTCCAAATGGACAAAAAAATAGCGGAAATATAAATAATATGTCCAAATGGACAAAGAAAAAATAGCTGAAATATAAATAATATGTCCAAATGGACAAAAAAAATAGCAGAAATATAAATAATATGTCCAAATGGACAAAGAAAAAAATAGCTGAAATATAAATAATATGTCCAAATGGACAAAAAAATAGCAGAAATATAAATAATATGTCCAAATGGACAAAGAAAAAATGACAGAAACATAAATAATATGTCCAAATGGACGAAGAAAAAATGACAGAAACATAAATAATATGTCCAAATGGACAAAGAGAAAATAACATAAACATAAATATGATGAATGATAAAATAAAGTATAAAACAAGAAATATAAAGAACAATATAATAAAATGCGGAATTTAAAGTTAATTGTTAGTATGTTAGCACGCGAATCATCTTGAAGCTAGTCAAGTATATCCACGATGTTAGTGAAGATCGATGGTGAGTGAATGATGATCTCGGATTTAAAGTTAATGAAAATTTATCAGAAGCTTGATAGAATCATAGCGACTACACGATAAATTTCCAAAAGTCTTAAATCAACTGCATACAATCTCTGCCATATTTGATCTTTTATTCCAATTCGGGACAAAGAAAAAGATAAGAAATAATATCAAATAATATACAAAAATAAATATAAAACAAATTAAACTTAATTCATTCTTTTTGTGATTTTTTTGGAATTGATTTTAAGTTAATTAACAAGCTAATTAAACAAATAATTATACAAATAATTAAACTTAACAAGAAAAATATTATTTTATATGTCAAAAATTAGATTATAAAAAATATAAACCTAAATCTAAAAGGAAAATATTTTTGGAGTTTTTTGATTGGTTGAAAATAATTAAAAAAAGCAATATTTACATAATTACTAATTAATTAAGCAAAATAAATTAATTATGAAAAGAAATAAAATATTTTTATGTTAAAAATTAAATAAACATTTTATCAACTTAAAACTAAAATTAAAACATTTTTTTTTAGAAATTGAAAATATGCATAAATATGGAGTTTTTAATTCATGAACTCCTAACACTACTACATATTAAAAATTACATTGTACTTACTCTATGATGTCTCAAGAGTGGAATAGAGTGATTGAAATTGATTGAAAGTGGCTATTTGAATGAGCCTTGATTTTTACAAGTCTCTTGAAACTTTTGCAAAAAATATAAACTTAAACTATGACTTTGTGGTGATTGTTGTTGTTCTTTGTGTTCCTCCCCCCTTTTTTTCCTCTTCTTGAATGAAGAAAATGAAGCTCTATTTATAGGCAAATGATTTGATCTTGAACCCTTGCAAGTTGGAATTTTCATGATTGATTTTGTGGAAAAAATATGATAATGGAATATTTTCAATGAGTGCATTTCTTAACCATGGTTAAAACACTCAAGTATTATTCTCTTCAATCTTACAATAATATATCTAAGCATCTTGAATGGTCATTCCTTGCACCACATGAGCATCTTGGATAATATCTTTGAATTATCTCACTTTAATTAAACTTTAAATGAATAAAATTTAATTAAAATGAAATAAAAGTGTCATGAATCATGGATAGGTCGTGGATGCCCTTTAGACATATGGGAATCAAGATTGAATCACAAAAGAATTGGCCTTTTTGAAAAAGAATCAAGTTTTGGTCATTACTTGTTTTATGCATTTTCCCAAAAAAGGTCAACTTCATCAAGGCATATATCCCTCAATTTTGATCCTATGAAAGTGTTCTTGTACTATTTGGAAAACCCAAGATGTCCTCTACAAGCCACTTTGGAAGCGTTTTTGCATTTGGAGAAGTTATTTTGATGATATGGGCTTTGACAAAAAACTGCTTTTTGTTGACTTTGAAAATGACCTGTAATGTTTTGGCTTATATCTCTTAGGCGGAAGCATTTCTTGACCTTGGTCCCAACATCAAAGTTGTAGAGAATTGAATTTCCTTGAGAATGAGCTTTGGTTGGAATTTTTCTGATAAATTATGAGAGAGTTATGGTCGGTCAAAGTTCAGTTGACTTTTAGGTAAAAAACTCTAATTTTGCAATTTTGAGTTTTGTTGATTTCTGAACTTTTCTTGATGAATTATGATCAACCATTGATCACATGATGAATCTTTTGACAAAATATGGATGTTGACAAAAAATTGCATTTTTGACTGTCTGTTGACTTTTTGGTCAAACTGGTCGTCTGTTGACTGTTTGAGCTGTTGACTGTGCGTCCGAGCGAATCAAAGTTTGAAAATTTGCCTGGTGGTACTTTGAGATATATGGAGATCCATGAAATCCATTTGAGGTCTCAAAAACTCGTTCTCCTGAAAAAAAACCAAAAAAACCTAGTTAGGGACTGTTTGTGTAGGAGACAGTTAGGCGTACCTGATTTTTGTGCAGTGTTGAGTCTCTGTTGATCACGTGATTATCAGAAGACTTCTAGAACAAAATCTTGGAAATTTGAAGTGCGAAAAATTGATTTGACTGATGGTACAAAAACGGAGAATTGCGCTGATAGCGGGTTTGACTGGTAACTAGCAGCATAATCTGAAACCCGGACTCCGCGCCTGCAAATTTTAATTCTGTACCAATTGCGTCAGCATTATTTATCTGAAAATAAATCTCAAATAAACAGTGTATGAAGTGATAAACAGTATTTGGCGTTTATGTAAGAATAAATTTAACAGTGAACCAAAATACTGTATAAAAAATTCTAAAAATTGAGTATTCATAAAATCAGGATATTTATGAAATAAAAATCCAAGATTGTATAAAACTCCAAATTTTTAGACAGAAGTCTTTTGACTTCTCTTTGAAAAAAAAGACGCGGGCAAATTTTGGGGTATAACAATAATGATCATAACACTTAGAAAATGATGGGATCTCAGAGGTCAAAAATTGGGGTGCAACAAATGCCCCTATTTAAGTTTCTTCTATCTGGAGGTGTGAAGATTGGAAATCTTCATTTCGACGTGATTGAAGAGACTTAAATATATGAAAAAACACAATTTTTGAACCTGAGATGCAATGTAATGCTTATGATTATGAATGCATATGATTTCCATGAGATGGAAATAGGACACCACAGGGGAAAAGTAAACAAACTCCATTGGGGAAAAGGTATAAGTCATCCAGGAATAGAATCGGACTTCACTAAAGAAAGAAACAGTCGACAGAAGCTTTCAGGAATAAAACGTGAAAGGAACTCTGGACAGGAAATCAGTAGAGACGTTCAGAAAGAAAAATCTCTGGAACCCACATCAGAAATAATTCAAGAGTAAAACATGAATGAATTTGAAAAGGAATATAAATTGACAAAGGCATTCAAGAGTAAAACATGATTGAACATCATCATAGGAAATCAAGACTAAACCATGATTGAATAGTATCAAAAGCAATCAAGAGTAAACCATGATTGGATAACATCATAGGCAATCAAGACTAAAACATGATTGAATAGTATCAAAAGCAATCAAGAGTAAACCATGATTGGATAAAATCATAGGCAATCAAGACTAAAACATGATTGAACATCAAAAGAAATCAAGAGTAAACCATGATTGGATAACATCAAAGGCCATCAAGAGTAAAACATGATTGAGACACCAACCGAGAGTAAAACACGATCAAACAACATCAAGAGTAAAACATGATTGAATATAAATAAAGATCAATCAAGAGTAAAGCGTGATTGAATAATATTAAAGGTCAATGCCAAGTAAGTTGGACTTTGATCTCAAGGTAAGATGTTGATAACAACAAGACTTGGAAAAATATAAATGAGCATGAGTTTGTTTCTATGCATGATGTTGAATTTTTTTCTATGCATGATGTTAAATTTTTCTATGCATGATGAATGCTCAATGCAATGTAGTTATTTATGACAACTGAGAATGACTCTTTTGTGAGGCAAGATTGGAGCTTTGATTCCTCAACACGGAAATTCTACCAACTCTGCTTCGGAAGATGCTTGAACAAACTTCTTGTCACATTGATAACTGTATTAAACAAATGATCCTTTGAGAAGGACTGATAAACTATGCTTGGGGATTGGTGAAGAAGATTGTCCCTGATTGAATAATTGTTGCAAGCTAACTGATCATGGCTTCAGTTGAACTATGTTGGGGATGAACTGATCACGGATTCAACTCTTGAAATGAATGTTGGGAAGACTTGCCATAGTATACATCTTGAAGAGGATATTATGATCAACAAATCTTGATTAAACATATGAACAACAGGATCTTGAAGTAATGTGCCCCTAACAGGATCACTGATCAAGTTTCTCAACTGTTTGAACTTCCTAGAAGATGAGTGCTTACTTGCAAAAAAAATGTTCATTCAAGAATGGTAATTTTAATGGAATGCTCAAAACATATTTTTGAAATCAAAGTCACTTTGTAAAGAAAATGGAATCACTGTTCAAAACATAAAGGTTAAGACAATCAAAGTAAAAGATAAAGCAAAGATATGGTATCAACATAAATGATTGGTAAATCTCTTGGGAGTCAGCTTACGCAACCTTGTTGTAGTATGCTTTCAAAATAAACCTTGCTTCAATTAGGGCTTTTGAAGGTTGTAACGTGGTCAGGTTCACGGTTTAAAAAAAACAAAAGGTATAAGGCTCAAATTTTTTGTAACCCACCCCATCTCCGTGATGATCTTCAGTCCTAAACTCAGTTAATTCAAAATATGCATTCAGGTTCCAAGAGACTTCCGGAATTTTACCTGTTGTAATGATGATAGTTCACAAGCCAAAAAAACTTAGAGATGCCAGTCACTTCTTCCTTTTGATAGTCACAACATTTTGTGGTTCAAGAATTTATTGACTTATCTCTTCTTTTTTCCTTCTTTTGATATCCCTAACTTTTGCCTGAACTGTTTATTTTGAACTTACAGTCAGCGGGATGCCTTAATTTTTGCCTAAGTCATTTTTGATTTTGACTTAGCAGGCTTTTCGTCGATTTTCTTTTTTGATACTTTTTTTCCTGAAAGATAGTGACTACCTTGCTTAATGATTATAATGAACCATCATCGACTTTTGCTCGGCGTTTCCAACATTTCTTTGATGTAAGCGGAGGAAAGCTTGTGATTAAAACACTTGTTGAAAGGTGTATTGAATGATTCTCTTAAAATAGAATGCACAACCATATTAACTGGGAACTACCCTGCCCCGGGTTAAAATGTGGGTTATTTCGTATTGAAAGAAACACCAACTTCTAGGCTCAAAGGGGTTGACGAGGGATTAACTTCCTTATTTCTCCAGTGTTTGGGAATTGAAACAATGCCTGTACATCGTCAGCAAAGTTTTATTTGAAAGCATACATTTCAACAACCTGGGTATTTCGTTGTCATCATCCTCCCTCCAATCTTTGCATAAAACACAAGTTTGATAGAGAAAGCAAAATAGAATTTTTTTTTTTGTAAAAGAAGCATAAACATAGACATAGTAGATGAAAATGAATTCAAACATATGATGCTCATTTCGTTAAAATTAACATTCAGGAATAAACAAAGTTTAAAAGCAAACAATACGACTGAGGAAATGCAAACAGTGAGGAAACATGGCCTAGTGACTAATCAGTGACGAGGATGAGCTGTCCTGTCTTGATACACTGGATTTAGGGAGATAATTGTCTTTGACCCATTTTCAGCCATTCTGATTCGGCAAAGGATTAGTGACAACATTGGGACCAACATTCTTAAAAGATAACATCTTTGATCTGATCAACTCTTGAACTCTGGCTTTCAAAGGGAAACATATTTCTAAATCATGGCCCGCTGCCCCTTGATGGAAATGTGTAATACGGTGAACTGACTTTTTATTAATCGGAATGTCGCGGTAAGCAAGAGTCGCCACCGACTTTTATTTTATCCAAACAAATTCAGAAAGGCAAAAAGAAACAGAAAAAAAACCTTTTAAGAAATCTAAGTTCGGGGGGTAATTTATGCAAAGGGAAGGTGTAAGGCACCCTTTGCATCCATGGTTTTCCATGGGCTCTTAATTGCTTTGCTTGCTCGTTTGTTTAGAAAATGTAGATGAAAGAGATAGGGACTTTAGCTCGTAAATGAGCGTAGCCAGTTTTTGAAGAATTGTGAGAAAGAATATGAAAATTGAGCATTGCAAGGCAATTAGGGGCAATTACCTTAAACTCAGATGATAGGTCTCTTTTTAGCCTTTCAGAATGAAAGGGTCTATCCTTGCCATAAGAGGGCAGGAAGCCTTTCGTTTGGAGGTTGAAGGGTCATCGAGTTATCGTTCGCCCAAAGACTGACCCATGCCATAGAGAGGCAGGTAGTCTAAAGGGAAGGATCCATAATAGCCTTTTTCGTAGGCAACCAGAAGATACCTCAGCCTTATTCGTGGGCAACTTCCGAGGGACGAGGTCATGTTAGTGTATCGAAGGCAGCATCATTTTAGGGTCTCATGACCTTTTATCGATGCAACATGGCTGAGGTATCCTCATATTCGAGGGACTGGCTATTCTGCAAAAAACACAAGGCAACAAGGCAACAGGCAACAAGGCAACAGAGAGGGTTACCCAAAAGTGTGCGTGTGTGCACAATCACGTGGTTTGATTCAGTTTGGTTTGATTCAGTTATTTATCTTGTAATTAGTCATTCTAGGTTCAATTCGAGGTTATCACTCCCTAAATTACTAGCCATGCAGATAATATAAGGCAAAAACAACAGTAATATGGGGAGGGGACAATGAAACCAGTGGATCCCTTAATCAGGGTTTGACACAAGTAATAATAAAGCAGGAAAATATAAGGTTAGGGTTTAGTGTTACCAAACTCGTAGCTTTGGCGATCAACAACCCTGAAAATGCAAACCAATAAACAAATGGTGAGTGTATGGCTAATTCAAAAGTGAACAGGATTGACCCTAAAATAAAGAATAAATAAATATATAAAAAAAATAATTAAATAGGTAAGGGTACTTAGCTCGGATTTGATCTGATATGGTTGATAGGGCGCCTTTAAGGTTAACCCTGACCCTGAAAAGAAACAAGGTAGAAAAAGATGAAGGCGAAACAAACCCTAATTCAAAAATAAACCAAATAAAAATTTAAATTAAATTAGATAGAATACTTAACTTCGTGTTTCGGAATAGGCGCGTAGTCGGGATTAATCATATCGCTAACCCTGAAAAGGCACAGAAAAGAAATAGAAAGTTTTCAGTGTAGGAATGATCCTCGCAAATCCTGATTAGGGCACAAGTTAACTATGATTAATAGAATAACTAAATAAAACCAAATTAATTATTGGTTTTCAACCTAATTAATTAAATCTGTAAAATGAAATTTCGATTAAATTACTTAATCCTAATATGTATTTTTATCAATTAGTAAACATATATAATTAATTTAAATAACTTAAACAATTTAAATAAATTTAAATTAAATAAAGCTATTAATATATATGTATCTAAAAATAAATAAAAAAAGAGAATTGTGAATGAATTTAAAAGAATTGTAAAAAAAACAAATATATAAATAATATGAATAACAAAAACGGTATGTTATATAATTGAAAAATAAAAAGAATGGAAAAAAAATGAGGGAACTCAGCTTATGATCCTGTGTGTCTGGCGTTTGAATGCCCACCGTGTGCCTGCAGATCTGTAGGCGTCTGATCATAGTTCATGGAGATCTGAAGGTTGAGGGCGAAGGTTCACCATGGACTAGTGCTGGCTGGCTACATAGGATCTGCAAGAAACATTATACAAGAAAATAAAGGAACAAAAACGCAAGAGGCAGGGATCGAACCCCTGCCCTTGCATACGAAAGCCTTTGCTACACGCTGCTTCACCACTGGGCCAAGTTTTATTCGCTGTTAATAACATGAATGCATATCATGATAAAGAAACGAAATAACTCCAGAATTTTAAAACAACTATCGCGCGCCCACTGTGTCGTCTCCTTCACTTAATTTTCTGCAATTTCGGCTACGCATTAACCATGAGCTTGCTGCGATTTCTTGGTAGCCAAAACCTGTGCAATTCAAAACTCAACCAAAACAACCATAAAATTAGATTTAACGGTACAGTTCAATTGCAAATCCTTTCCTGAATCCAATGAATTCATTAATTTCGGTCAACTCTCCCAAACTGCAGCACCCCCAATTTCGGAACTTGGATAACCTAACAATGGTGGATCTGTAATTTTGCATCCAAACTCAAATCAAACCATACATAGGTGTTGCAATCGATCATCTAAGTCATATTATTCCATCAAAACACGTTAATGAACCGTAAATATACACAAACAAAATTGAATTTAACGAAGACGAAATATGACCTTGTGCTCGCGGTTTCGTGTGCTCTTCGTCTGGGCAACAATGTGGAGCGCTTCAGAGAATGTCCAGGAATACGCTTGAAACTCCAAGACACTTTGAATTGGTATGAAACCTTGATTTCGATTTTGAGTTTTTCTTGGGATTTTGTACTCGGTTTTTTTGTTCTTGGAGCTGCCGAAAAAAAATCTCCTCCATGGATTCAACCTCTCCTTGTCTTATAGCATACTGAATTAGGTTAAATGAGGTGAATCAAATCCTTGTCATTATGGAGATTGTGTGAGAAAATTTTGGTTGAATCCTTGAGATTGAATAATTTGAGATTTGATTTGGAAGAGATTTACATCTTGCTGTTTTGAGCTCAATCATGTATCAAGCAAGCTTCAAAAGAAATTCACGTACATCATTCTTTTATATTTCATTTGATTTGTTTTGACTTAAATTAAATAAAAATCAATAATCAACAAAAATAAAAAAATAGGACCAAAATCAAAATCATGCACAAATGGGCTTGGAGATCTCTTGCTATTCATATTCATGTTTACACCCCATCAATTAGGCCCATTTATTCAATATTGCTCCATTTAACCTTTTATATATTTTTAGGATAGCCTAACTTGTGCCAACCACTCCTCACGAATTTCCCTATAGTAAACTCAGATATTTACTCGAGATTTGATCACAACATAAACCAATATTGTATCTTTTATGTTTTTCATTATTCGTTTACTTTATTTAAGAATTTAAATAAATAAATTCCAAATAAAATAATAATGATAAAAAAATAACAGAATGGCTTCATGGATCTTATGTTGGGTCATGATCATGCTTGAGATGGAAATCTTTTGAATTAGAGCCTGGAGATAGTCTGAAATATCATAACCCATATGAGGTGCCTTGACTTTGAATAGGAGAAATAGTATGGGCAAATTTTGGGGTATGACAAAATGACAATGAGGATCAGACCTAAAACCTTCTGGAAGAGGATTCCGAGGAGGAGGAATCAGCTTGATGGTAGACAGATAACTTCGAAGATGGAGACAGACAAGGATAAGTTTCATGGATGACCTGGATGTATGTATGCAAATGATGTAATTCTTGTTTATATTTTTTTGAGTTTCAAAGAACTTAAGATATTAATTTGCAAACATTCAAGCATTGGATTAAAGCATTGATCGAGCTATCATCAAAATCAATCATCCATTTTGGTGGATTAGAGTTTTCACCCCATCAACACCCAAGATCCATTGAGTTTGATGAAACTTACGATGTTTACAAAGAAAGACCTCTAAGTTCATTTGAAATCAAAGGAAAGGATTTTTATGAATGTATGAATGCATGAATGCCACATATACAGAAATGATAACACAAACATGGTGCACATAAGGTAGGTTCCAAAGTTCAACGTCACGAGCATGAGGTCAAAGAACCAAATATGGGATAGTACTAGGGGTTAATCACCTGCACAACATGTTCTACTGATACGTCAGAGTCCACATTCTTCTTTCGGATATTACTGGCTTGCACAACTGAACTTGTGAGCTAGCAATATTCTCAAGAAAAACTCGTCTGAGTGTGGCTCTCTGCATGACAACTAATCCAAGTCTTCACCTGAATAGTTTCTGCGCCACAACCTAATAAGGCCAGGATGGGTTGGGGTTCTACGGCCAACTCAGCTTCTACAGTTCAATGAAAGCAATAATGTCTTTGCTACGAAACATGCTAAACATATATTACCAACAAGGAACCTCCACTGAGTGGAAGGATTCTCATGCCAGCTTTTTAAGGACTGAACTCCTTGTATGCCATACATGACTATACCCTCCACCTAATTCTTATGTGTACTTAATCCGGGTTAGGATTTGTCCATAATGTATCACTTGTAACAGAACCACATATATATCCAGAATAGCAAAAATAACAAAATAAACAAGTATAAGCAAATATTAAAGTGATCTAAAACTCTAAGGTAACCCCTCTTTTAAAAAAGATTTTTCAATTCCCCAACAGAGTCGCCAGTTCTGTAACTCGGTTTTTTGAGGCGAACTGACTCCTTGCTCTTTTTTTTTTGATTTTTTTTATTTTTTGCAAGAGTCGCCACCGACTTTTATTTTATCCAACATTTAGGAAAGGCATAAAAGAACAGGAAAGACCTTTTGACAGATTTTGGGTTCGGGGGGTTGGTTATACAAAGGGAAGGTTTAAAGCACCCTTTGTATCCATGGTTATCCATGGGCTCTTAATTGCTTAGCTCACTTTTTTAAATGCTTTGTTGATTTGAAAATAGAAGAAGTGAAGATGGACAATAGGTCACATAGGTCTCTGAAGAGTTTCACTGGGAATAATGCCCTTCAAATACCAGATGAAAGTTTTGAAAATAGATGAGAAGTTTTAAAAATACGTTGTTTGAAAATGAAAGTGTTTGAGCAAGCAATTAGGAGTTATCTACTCTCAATTTATAAGACCTTTCCTATGCATTTAATACTTTTCTTAAATGATGGTATGGTTAAAAAAAAAGTAATAAGAGGGAAAACCATAGAGGTGCAAGTGTGCAAAGTGCTTTTTTTTTTTTAAGTTTTATCTTAATTATTAATGTTTTAGCTCAAAGGTAAAAATATGGTCCAAGTGGACAAAAGGAAGATGACGGAAACATAAACAATGCGTCCAAATGGACAAAGAAAAAATAGCGGAAGCATAAATAATATGTCCAAATGGACAAAGAGAAAATAGCGGAAACATAAATAATATGTCCAAATGGACAAAGAAAAATAGCAGAAACATAAATAATACGTCCAAATGGACAAAGAAAAAAATAGCAGAAATATAAATAATACGTCCAAATGGACAAAGAAAAAATAGCAAAAATATAAATAATATGTCTAAATGGACAAAGAAAAAATAGCAGAAATATAAATAATATGTCCAAATGGACAAAAAAAATAGCAGAAATATAAATAATATGTCCAAATGGACAAAGAAAAAATAGCTGAAATATAAATAATATATCTAAATGGACAAAAAAAATAGCAGAAATATAAATAATATGTCCAAATGGACAAAGAAAAAAATAGCTGAAATATAAATAATATGTCCAAATGGACAAAGAAAAAATGACAGAAACATAAATAATATGTCCAAATGGACGAAGAAAAAATGACAAAAACATAAATAATATGTCCAAATGGACAAAGAGAAAATAACATAAACATAAATATGATGAATGATAAAATAAAGTATAAAGCAAGAAATATAAAGAACAATATAATAAAATGCGGAATTTAAAGTTAATTGTTAGTATGTTAGCATGCGAATCATCTTGAAGCTAGTCAAGTATATCCACGATGTTAGTGAAGATCGATGGTGAGTGAATGATGATCTCGGATTTAAAGTTAATGAAAATTTATCAGAAGCTTGATAGAATCATAGCGACTACACGATAAATTTCCAAAAGTCTTAAATCAACTGCATACAATCTCTGCCATATTTGATCTTTTATTCCAATTCGGGACACAGAAAAAGATAAGAAATAATATCAAATAATATACAAAAATAAATATAAAACAAATTAAACTTAATTCATTCTTTTTGTGATTTTTTTGGAATTGATTTTAAGTTAATTAACAAGCTAATTAAACAAATAATTATACAAATAATTAAACTTAACAAGAAAAATATTATTTTATATGTCAAAAATTAGATTATAAAAAATATAAATCTAAATCTAAAAGGAAAATATATTTGGAGTTTTTTGATTGGTTGAAAATAATTAAAAAAAGCAATATTTACATAATTACTAATTAATTAAGCAAAATAAATTAATTATGAAAAGAAATAAAATATTTTTATGTTAAAAATTAAATAAACATTTTATCAACTTAAAACTAAAATTAAAACATTTTTTTTTGAGAAATTGAAAATATGCATAAATATGGAGTTTTTTATTCATGAACTCCTAACACTACTACATATTAAAAATTACATTGTACTTACTCTATGATGTCCCAAGAGTGGAATAGAGTGATTGAAATTGATTGAAAGTGGCTAATTGAATGAGCCTTGATTTTTACAAGTTTCTTGAAACTTTTGCAAAAAATATAAACTTAAACTATGACTTTGTGGTGATTGTTGTTGTTCTTTGTGTTCCTCCCCCCTTTTTTTCCTCTTCTTGAATGAAGAAAATGAAGCTCCATTTTTAGGCAAATGATTTGATCTTGAACCCTTGCAAGTTGGAATTTTCTTGATTGATTTTGTGGAAAAAATATGATAATGGAATATTTTCAATGAGTGCATTTCTTAACCATGGTTAAAACACTCAAGTATTATTCTCTTCAATCTTACAATAATATATTTAAGCATCTTGAATGGTCATTGCTTGCACCACATGAGCATCTTGGATAATATCTTTGAATTATCTCACTTTAATTAAACTTTAAATGAATAAAATTTAATTAAAATGAAATAAAAGTGTCATGAATCATGGATAGGTCGTGGATGCCCTTTATACATATGGGAATCAAGATTGAATCACAAAAGAATTGGCCGTTTTGAAAAAAGAATCAAGTTTTGGTCATTACTTGTTTTATGCATTTTCCCAAAAAAGGTCAACTTCATCAAGGCATATATCCCTCAATTTTGATCCTATGAAAGTGTTCTTGTACTATTTGGAAAGCCCAAGATGTCCTCTACAAGCCACTTTGGAAGCGTTTTTGCATTTGGAGAAGTTATTTTGATGATATGGGCTTTGACAAAAAACTGCTTTTTGTTGACTTTGAAAATGACCTGTAATGTTTTGGCTTATATCTCTTAGGCGGAAGCATTTCTTGACCTTGGTCCCAACATCAAAGTTGTAGAGAATTGAATTTCCTTGAGAATGAGCTTTGGTTGGAATTTTTCTGATAAATTATGAGAGAGTTATGGTCGGTCAAAGTTCAGTTGACTTTTAGGTAAAAAACTCTAATTTTGCAATTTTGAGTTTTGTTGATTTCTGAACTTTTCTTGATGAATTATGATCAACCATTGATCACATGATGAATCTTTTGACAAAATATGGATGTTGACAAAAAATTGCATTTTTGACTGTCTGTTGACTTTTTGGTCAAACTGGTCGTCTGTTGACTGTTTGAGCTGTTGACTGTGCGTCCGAGCGAATCAAAGTTTGAAAGTTTGCCTGGTGGTACTTTGAGATATATGGAGATCCATGAAATCCAATTGAGGTCTCAAAAACTCGTTCTCCTGAAAAAAAAACCAAAAAAACCTAGTTAGGGACTGTTTGTGTAGGAGACAGTTAGGCGTACCTGATTTTTGTGCAGTGTTGAGTCTCTGTTGATCACGTGATTATCAGAAGACTTCTAGAACAAAATCTTGGAAATTTGAAGTGCGAAAAATTGATTTGACTGATGGTACAAAAACGGAGAATTGCGCTGATAGCGGGTTTGACTGGTAACTAGCAGCATAATCTGAAACCCGGACTCCGCGCCTGCAAATTTTAATTCTGTACCAATTGCGTCAGCATTATTTATCTGAAAATAAATCTCAAATAAACAGTGTATGAAGTGATAAACAGTATTTGGCGTTTATGTAAGAATAAATTTAACAGCGAACCAAAATACTGTATAAAAAATTCTAAAAATTGAGTATTCATAAAATCAGGATATTTATGAAATAAAAATCCAAGATTGTATAAAACTCCAAATTTTTAGACAGAAGTCTTTTGACTTCTCTTTGAAAAAAAAGACGCGGGCAAATTTTGGGGTATAACAATAATGATCATAACACTTAGAAAATGATGGGATCTCAGAGGTCAAAAATTGGGGTGCAACACATTCATAGTTGTAAAAATAACTTATTTTGATATTTACTTGTTAAGGTTGCTCCATGGACCCAAGAATATGGGGAAATCCTAACATTTGAACCAATATAAGGTGCAGGTCATTGATTTAGAGCTTTTCAACTGGAGAGAACACTTGTGATGTGGAAGGTATTTTTTTAAGGAAAACCACTTCCAAAGAGACCCCACTTTCATTTTAAATATTTATATTAATACAAAAAGTGTTTTATAATTATGTGTCATTATATTTTTTATTTGAATATATTTTTTGTGATTTTAATGAAGTGGACATTGACTCATGGTGTTAGTTTGGTATATAGTAAGATGAATATTAAACATTTGAAAAAGATAAAGCTAATGCAATATGTTATTTTATATAAATATTAAACATTTTATAATATGTTGTTCCCCACTTCAAAACTGTCATATTCACCATACAAGTTTCATACAAGCTTCACTAGTTTTTTGTTACCACCACTTCAAAACTGTAATATTCACCATACAAGTTTGATAGAAGCTTCATGTTAAACACAACAGTTCATTGGATTGACATTTTTTATTAAATGATTTTGGATTTTTAATTATATAAGCCCACATGTTAACTAAATGCTCTTGTTGTACCAGGAGAACACACGTCCTGCAAAATTTAATAAGAGTGCTAAAATTAAAAGAAATTTAATAAACTATAAATTACTTGAGTAAAGTAGTAAATAAGGGTTAGTGTGAGTGGTTTTTGGTTGTTGGATATGGTTCATATTTATATTCGAGTTCGTCCGAAAATATTATTATTTTTTATTAGGAAGATCTTAAAGTCCCACATTGGTTGGAGATAGAGCATTGAAAGAGTATATATAGAGGGACACTCATCACCTTATCAATCACCAACAAGTTTTGTAAGAATGAGTTAGGTCAAACTCTAATATATTTTAATAAAAATATTACTTTTGTTTAGCTCATAACGTTTTTCATTTATACAACATTTAATATCATTAATATTCATCACATGCTCCCTTTTCTCTACTTATAGTGGGTTATCTGAGTTTCTTTTCATCATTATTTAAACTTCATCCTCAACTACGATTTAGTTTTGTTCAAACACTATTCATGAAAGTTTCAGTCAATGCAACTAACATAGATCTAAACGTATCTTCCATTTTCTTAACTATAATTTTGTTTTGGGAAATGTTAACAAATGCTTTTGGAGCACTTTTTAAGAGATTAAAATAGTAAGTTTTTTTAAAAAAAATCCATGTATTCAATGCATAAAAAATGTATTGGAAATTGAAATATTGACTATTATAAAGATTTTTTTTTAATTAGTATACTTAAAGAATGTCCTGAGAGAACTCGTTAGCAAGACCCTCTTATTTTTTGTTTTTATTTGTTTTTATTTTAGGTTTAAGTCTATCATTTTAAAACTATTTTTACATTCAATTTTCGGACTTTTTGTGACAAATTTTCATGAAAGTGTTTTTATTCAAACTGAAAGAAACCACCCGACAACCCACAGAACCCAAAATGGCAAAAATAAAATAGATAAAGACAGAGTATACCTCCATGAAGGCCTTGCATTTGGAGAAGGTTGAGTTGTAGGAGTATAAAACTAGGAGAATATTTGTTGAAAAATAAAGCCATGTAATTTAGAGAGATTTTAAATGATGAAAAATGTTTATGAAGGAGAGGAGATTATATAGAGATTTCAAATAATGAAAAATGTTTATGAAGGAGATGAGAGTTAGATGCACGGAAGAGTGTGAAGGAAGTTTTATAAAGAAAGTGCTTTTGAAACTTTATCATGATAATATGTCGGGGTTGCACTGAATGACATAGTAGTACCTATCTAACTTTATTAAAGATAAGAGAATATATTAAAATTAAAGTGAAAGTTAAAGTTATATCACACAAATCTGCTTTTGCAGATTTTCTAAAACCCATTAGATTCTCCCTTAAGGGAAATCCAACCATATTCCCTCCCAACCAATCACACGTTCCTCAATGTGCGGCCCCCACTACTACACATTTCACACGCAGTCCTCTCTTTTTTCACGTGACTTCTTATTTGCAAGTCTCATTTCTTACCAATTGTGTTATGTTATTTATTTGAAACAAAAACCCAATTAAAAGCATATGAATGCAATTAAATATTTATTATTTTAAAAATATAAATAATTTACAAGTAAATTATTATACTTTTAAACAAATAATTACAAAAATCCAAAATATTGTAAATAAACCAAGGAAGTTTATAAAAACCAAGTTTAAAAATTATTATGAATTTTGAAATTGGGCCTCATATTTTATGAATAATAAACCCAATTAAATACACACTTTTTACCCAATGCATACCCTCATTTAATCAATAAAATCTAATGACCTCACATCTTATGGATGCTAAGCCTAGGAGATTGAATTGAAGTATACATGCATTTTATAATCTTGATCACACTTATATACATATATATTTTAATACATACGTATTTTAGACGATGTGCCAATAAGAAGAGACAAGTCTTAGTGGGTCAAATTTGGGGTATGACAACTATCAACAATGGTTGAATTATTCAACACCCTCTTTTTCCACTTTTTATACTCCACATAATCTTCTCCCTCTTCCACCTAAAAAATTCAACACTTAATGATTTCAATCACTTTGAAATATGTGAAATCGTTTAAAATAGTTTTAAATCGTTTGAATTTACTCTTTAACCAGATTTAATTTTTTTAGTCAAATTTTAAAAGGTTTATTTTATAATTTAGCCCACTGAGACTTACAGGCTTTTTCCTTTTACTCATTTTCATATATTGGTTATATTGTTGAAGAACTTTTATTATCTAGAGATGAATTTAATCAAGTTGAATACGTGCGCGTGCGTGCATGTGCGCACTTAGGTGTATTTGGTGTGTGTATCGTGTATATAAATTTTATATTATTTTCACATGAGATAAACTTTATGATTTTTACGCTTTTTTTACGTTTCGATTTTACCTATGCAAAACAAGTCAAGGTAAAAACTCAATTCTGACAACCTTTGGTATATGCATTTCATCCAATCGGAACTTTACGTTGTTATGTTAGATAAGTATTCCATCTTATGGTAGCCCTCATTTTTTATTTAGCAAACGGGTGAGAAGGCTTATGTATGCATAAGAGATGAAACAAATGCGTGCATGAATATGAAAAAAACGCAAAAAGCCTTACATGTCGTGCTTGTAGGGATCAAAAGTTGGTCACTGTGTCATTCGTAAGTTATTTAATTTAAAAAATCAGAGTGTTTTAGTTAAAAGTTTTTGTTGAGTAGTGATAAACATTCTATTATGTACTAGGGTTCTCCTGTATAATCCCTAAATTCAGTTGATTATAACCATCTCTATTCTATGGACGCTTGTATGGGTTCTATTATTCAGATAATACCTTATTACAGTATCTTTACCTTCATAGTTTTAGTATCAATTTAGTATTTAATATTTATGCAAAGCTGTTTATTTACCCTGGAAGTGGTGATCAAGCTTTTGTGATTACATTTATTAGGACAAGTTCTTGATATAGGAAATGGCTAAAGTTTTCAGGTTGGAAATCACAAGCCACATGAAGCTTGGTTTCAAGGAAGGCTGTGAATATGAACCAGTAATCTAGATTTCTAGTCAGAACAGTTTTTATCTTGTCTTCCATTCATAGCTATAAAAATAACTTATTTTGATATTTACTTGTTAAGGTTGCTCCATGGACCCAAGAATATGGGGAAATCCTAACATTTGAACCAATATAAGGTGCAGGTCATTGATTTAGAGCTTTTCAACTGGAGAGAACACTTGTGATGTGGAAGGTATTTTTTTAAGGAAAACCACTTCCAAAGAGACCCCTCTTTCATTTTAAATATTTATATTAATACAAAAAGTGTTTTATAAATATGTGTCATTATATTTTTTATTTGAATATATTTTTTGTGATTTTAATGAAGTGGACATTGACTCATGGTGTTAGTTTGGTATATAGTAAGATGAATATTAAACATTTGAAAAAGATAAAGCTAATGCAATATGTTATTTTATATAAATATTAAACATTTTATAATATGTTGTTCCCCACTTCAAAACTGTCATATTCACCATACAAGTTTCATACAAGCTTCACTAGTTTTTTGTTACCACCACTTCAAAACTGTAATATTCACCATACAAGTTTGATAGAAGCTTCATGTTAAACACAACAGTTCACTGGATTGAGATTTTTTATTAAATGATTTTGGATTTTTAATTATATAAGCCCACATGTTAACTAAATGCTCTTGTTGTACCAGGAGAACACACGTCCTGCAAAATTAAATAAAAGTGCTAAAATTAAAAGAAATTTAATAAACTATAAATTACTTGAGTAAAGTAATAAATAAGGGTTAGTGTGAGTGGTTTTTGGCTGTTGGATATGGTTCATATTTATATTCGAGTTCGTCCGAAAATATTATTATTTTTTATTTGGAAGATCTTAAAGTCCCACATTGGTTGGGGATAGAGCATTGAAAGAGTATATATAGAGGGACACTCATCACCTTATCAATCACCAACAAGTTTTGTAAGAATGAGTTAGGTCAAACTCTAATATATTTTAATAAAAATATTACTTTTGTTTAGCTGATAACGTTTTTCATTTATACAACATTTAATATCATTAATATTCATCACATGCTCCCTTTTCTCTACTTATAGTGGGTTTTCTATCTGAGTTTCTTTTCATCATTATTTAAACTTCATCCTCAACTACGATTTAGTTTTGTTCAAACACTATTCATGAAAGTTTCAGTCAATGCAACTAGCATAGATCTAAATGTATCTTCCATTTTCTTAACTATAATTTTGTTTTTGGAAATGTTAACAAATGCTTTTGGAGCACTTTTTAAGAGATTAAAATAGTAAGTTTAAAAAAAAATCCATGTATTCAATGCATTAAAAATGTATTGGAAATTGAAATATTGACTTTTATAAAGATTTTTTTTATTTAGTATACTTAAAGAATGTCCTGAGAGAACTCGTTAGCAAGACCCTCTTATTTTTTGTTTTTATTTGTTTTTATTTTAGGTTTAAGTCTATCATTTTAAAACTATTTTTACATTCAATTTTCGGACTTTTTGTGACAAATTTTCATGAAAGTGTTTTTATTCAAACTGAAAGAAACCACCCGACAACCCACAGAACCGAAAATGGCAAAAATAAAATAGATAAAGACAGAGTATACCTCCATGAAGGCCTTGCATTTGGAGAAGGTTGAGTTGTAGGAGTATAAAACTAGGAGAATATTTGTTGAAAAATAAAGCCATGTAATTTAGAGAGATTTTAAATGATGAAAAATGTTTATGAAGGAGAGGAGATTATATAGAGATTTCAAATAATGAAAAATGTTTCTGAAGGAGATGAGAGTTAGATGCACGGAAGAGTGTGAAGGAAGTTTTATAAAGAAAGTGCTTTTGACACTTTATCATGATAATATGTCGGGGTTGCACTGAATGACATAGTAGTACCTATCTAACTTTATTAAAGATAAGATAATATATTAAAATTAAAGTGAAAGTTAAAGTTATATCCCACAAATATGCTTTTGCAGATTTTTTAAAACCCATTAGATTCTCCCTTAAGGGAAATCCAACCATATTCCCTCCCAACCAATCACACGTTCCTCAATGTGCGGCCCCCACTACTACACCTTTCACACGCAGTCCTCTCTTTTTTCACGTGACTTCTTATTTGCAAGTCTCATTTCTTACCAATTGTGCTATGTTATTTATTTGAAACAAAAACCCAATTAAAAGCATATGAATACAATTAAATATTTATTATTTTAAAAATATAAATAATTTACAAGTAAATTATTATATTTTTAAACAAATAATTACAAAATTCCAAAATATTGTAAATAAACCAAGGAAGTTTATAAAAACCAAGTTTAAAAATAATTATGAATTTTGAAATTGGGCCTCATATTTTATGAATAATAAACCCAATTAAATACACACTTTTTACTCAATGCATACCCTCATTTAATCAATAAAATCTAATGACCTCACATCTTATGGATGCTAAGCCTAGGAGATTGAATTGAAGTATACATGCATTTTATAATCTTGATCACACTTATATACATATATATTTTAATACATACGTATTTTAGACGATGTGCCAATAAGAATAGACAAGTCTTAGTGGGTCAAATTTGGGGTATGACAACTATCAACAATGGTTGAATTATTCAACACCCTCTTTTTCCACTTTTTATACTCCACATAATCTTCTCCCTCTTCCACCTAAAAAATTCAACACTTAATGATTTCAATCACTTTAAAATATGTGAAATCGTGTAAAATAGTTTAAAATCGTTCGACTTTACTATTTAACCAGATTTAATTTTTTTTAGTCAAATTTTATAAAGTTTATTTTATAATTTAGCCCACGAAGACTTACGGGCTTTTTCCTTTTACTCACTTTCATATATTGGTTATATTATTGAAGAACTTTTATTATCTAGAGATGAATTTAATCAAGTTGAATACGTGCGCGTGTGTGCGTGTGCGCACTTAGGTGTATTTGGTCTGTGTATCGTGTATATAAATTTTATATTATTTTCACATGAGATAAACTTTATGATTTTACGCATTTTTTACGTTTCAATTTTACCATGCAAAACAAGTCAAGGTAAAAACTCAATTCTGACAACCTTTGGTATATGCATTTCATCCAATCGGAACTTTACGTTGTTATGTCAGATAGATATTCCATCTTATTGTATCCCTCATTTTTTATTTATCAAATGGGTGAGAAGGCTTATGTATGCATAAGAGATGAAACAAATACGTGCATGAATATGAAAAAAACGCAAAAAGCCTTACATGTCGTGCTTGTAGGGATCAAAAGTTGGTCACTGTGTCATTCGTAAGTTATCTAATTTAAAAAATCACAGTGTTTTAGTTAAAAGTTTTTGTTGAGTAGTGATCAACATTCCATTAAGTACTAGGGTTCTCCTGTATAATCCCTAAACTCAGTTGATTATAACCATCTCTATTCTATGGACGCTTGTATGGGTTCTATTATTCAGATAATACCTTATTACAGTATCTTTACCTTCATAGTTTTAGTATCAATTTAGTATTTAATATTTATGCAAAGCTGTTTATTTACCCTGGAAGTGGTGATCAAGCTTTTGTGATTGCATTTATTAGGACAAGTTCTTGATATAGGAAATGGCTAAAGTTTTCAGGTTGGAAATCACAAGCCACATGAAGCTTGGTTTCAAGGAAGGCTGTGAATATGAACCAGTAATCTAGATTTCTAGTCAGAACAGTTTTTATCTTGTCTTCCATTCATAGCTGTAAAAATAACTTATTTTGATATTTACTTGTTAAGGTTGCTCCATGGACCCAAGAATATGGGGAAATCCTAACATTTGAACCAATATAAGGTGCAGGTCATTGATTTAGAGCTTTTCAACTGGAGAGAACACTTGTGATGTGGAAGGTATTTTTTTAAGGAAAACCACTTCCAAAGAGACCCCTCTTTCATTTTAAATATTTATATTAATACAAAAAGTGTTTTATAAATATGTGTCATTATATTTTTTATTTGAATATATTTTTTGTGATTTTAATGAAGTAGACATTGACTCATGGTGTTAGTTTGGTATATAGTAAGATGAATATTAAACATTTGAAAAAGATAAAGCTAATGCAATCTGTAATTTTACATAAATATTAAACATTTTATAATATGTTGTTCCCCACTTCAAAACTGTCATATTCACCATACAAGTTTCATACAAGCTTCACTAGTTTTTTGTTACCACCACTTCAAAACTGTAATATTCACCATACAAGTTTGATAGAAGCTTCATGTTAAACACAACACTTCACTGGATTGAGATTTTTTATTAAATGATTTTGGATTTTTAATTGTATAAGCCCACATGTTAACTAAATGCTCTTGTTGTACCAGGAGAACACACGTCCTGCAAAATTAAATAAGAGTGCTAAAATTAAAAGAAATTTAATAAACTATAAATTACATGAGTAAAGTAATAAATAAGGGTTAGTGTGAGTGGTTTTTGGTTGTTGGATATGGTTCATATTTATATTCGAGTTCGTCCGAAAATATTATTATTTTTTATTTGGAAGATCTTAAAGTCCCACATTGGTTGGAGATAGAGCATTGAAAGAGTATATATAGAGGGACACTCATCACCTTATCAATCACCAACAAGTTTTGTAACAATGAGTTAGGTCAAACTCTAATATATTTTAATAAAAATATTTACTTTTGTTTAGCTGATAACGTTTTTCATTTATACAACATTTAATATCATTAATATTCATCACATGCTCCCTTTTCTCTACTTATAGTGGGTTTTCTATCTGAGTTTCTTTTCATCATTATTTAAACTTCATCCTCAACTACGATTTAGTTTTGTTCAAACACTATTCATGAAAGTTTCAGTCAATGCAACTAACATAGATCTAAACGTATCTTCCATTTTCTTAACTATAATTTTGTTTTGGGAAATGTTAACAAATGCTTTTGGAGCACTTTTTAAGAGATTAAAATAGTAAGTTTTTTTTAAAAAAAAAATCCATGTATTCAATGCATTAAAAATGTATTGGAAATTGAAATATTGACTTTTATAAAGATTTTTTTTTTATTTAGTATACTTAAAGAATGTCCTGAGAGAACCCGTTAGCAAGACCCTCTTATTTTTTGTTTTTATTTGTTTTTATTTTAGGTTTAAGTCTATCATTTTAAAACTATTTTTACATTCAATTTTCGGACTTTTTGTGACAAATTTTCATGAAAATGTTTTTATTCAAACTGAAAGAAACCACCCGACAACCCACAGAACCGAAAATGGCAAAAATAAAATAGATAAAGACAGAGTATACCTCCATGAAGGCCTTGCATTTGGAGAAGGTTGAGTTGTAGGAGTATAAAACTAGGAGAATATTTGTTGAAAAATAAAGCCATGTAATTTAGAGAGATTTTAAATGATGAAAAATGTTTATGAAGGAGAGGAGATTATATAGAGATTTCAAATAATGAAAAATGTTTATGAAGGAGATAAGAGTTAGATGCACGGAAGAGTGTGAAGGAAGTTTTATAAAGAAAGTGCTTTTGACACTTTATCATGATAATATGTCGGGGTTGCACTGAATGACATAGTAGTACCTATCTAACTTTATTAAAGATAAGATAATATATTAAAATTAAAGTGAAAGTTAAAGTTATATCCCACAAATATGCTTTTGCAGATTTTTTAAAACCCATTAGATTCTCCCTTAAGGGAAATCCAACCATATTCCCTCCCAACCAATCACACGTTCCTCAATGTGCGGCCCCCACTACTACACCTTTCACACGCAGTCCTCTCTTTTTTCACGTGACTTCTTATTTGCAAGTCTCATTTCTTACCAATTGTGCTATGTTATTTATTTGAAACAAAAACCCAATTAAAAGCATATGAATGCAATTAAATATTTATTATTTTAAAAATATAAATAATTTACAAGTAAATTATTATATTTTTAAACAAATAATTACAAAATTCCAAAATATTGTAAATAAACCAAGGAAGTTTATAAAAACCAAGTTTAAAAATAATTATGAATTTTGAAATTGGGCCTCATATTTTATGAATAATAAACCCAATTAAATACACACTTTTTACTCAATGCATACCCTCATTTAATCAATAAAATCTAATGACCTCACATCTTATGGATGCTAAGCCTAGGAGATTGAATTGAAGTATACATGCATTTTATAATCTTGATCACACTTATATACATATATATTTTAATACATACGTATTTTAGACGATGTGCCAATAAGAATAGACAAGTCTTAGTGGGTCAAATTTGGGGTATGACAACTATCAACAATGGTTGAATTATTCAACACCCTCTTTTTCCACTTTTTATACTCCACATAATCTTCTCCCTCTTCCACCTAAAAAATTCAACACCTAATGATTTCAATCACTTTAAAATATGTGAAATCGTGTAAAATAGTTTAAAATCGTTCGACTTTACTCTTTAACCAGATTTAATTTTTTTTAGTCAAATTTTATAAAGTTTATTTTATAATTTAGCCCACGAAGACTTACGGGCTTTTTCCTTTTACTCACTTTCATATATTGGTTATATTATTGAAGAACTTTTATTATCTAGAGATGAATTTAATCAAGTTGAATACGTGCGCGTGTGTGCGTGTGCGCACTTAGGTGTATTTGGTCTGTGTATCGTGTATATAAATTTTATATTATTTTCACATGAGATAAACTTTATGATTTTACGCATTTTTTACGTTTCGATTTTACCTATGCAAAACAAGTCAAGGTAAAAACTCAATTCTGACAACTTTGGTATATGCATTTCATCCAATCGGAACTTTACGTTGTTATGTCAGATAGATATTCCATCTTATTGTATCCCTCATTTTTTATTTATCAAATGGGTGAGAAGGCTTATGTATGCATAAGAGATGAAACAAATACGTGCATGAATATGAAAAAAAACGCAAAAAGCCTTACATGTCGTGCTTGTAGGGATCAAAAGTTGGTCACTGTGTCATTCGTAAGTTATCTAATTTAAAAAATCAGAGTGTTTTAGTTAAAAGTTTTTGTTGAGTAGTGATCAACATTCCATTAAGTACTAGGGTTCTCCTGTATAATCCCTAAACTCAGTTGATTATAACCATCTCTATTCTATGGACGCTTGTATGGGTTCTATTATTCAGATAATACCTTATTACAGTATCTTTACCTTCATAGTTTTAGTATCAATTTAGTATTTAATATTTATGCAAAGCTGTTTATTTACCCTGGAAGTGGTGATCAAGCTTTTGTGATTGCATTTATTAGGACAAGTTCTTGATATAGGAAATGGCTAAAGTTTTCAGGTTGGAAATCACAAGCCACATGAAGCTTGGTTTCAAGGAAGGCTGTGAATATGAACCAGTAATCTAGATTTCTAGTCAGAACAGTTTTTATCTTGTCTTCCATTCATAGCTGTAAAAATAACTTATTTTGATATTTACTTGTTAAGGTTGCTCCATGGACCCAAGAATATGGGGAAATCCTAACATTTGAACCAATATAAGGTGCAGGTCATTGATTTAGAGCTTTTCAACTGGAGAGAACACTTGTGATGTGGAAGGTATTTTTTTAAGGAAAACCACTTCCAAAGAGACCCCTCTTTCATTTTAAATATTTATATTAATACAAAAAGTGTTTTATAAATATGTGTCATTATATTTTTTATTTGAATATATTTTTTGTGATTTTAATGAAGTAGACATTGACTCATGGTGTTAGTTTGGTATATAGTAAGATGAATATTAAACATTTGAAAAAGATAAAGCTAATGCAATCTGTAATTTTACATAAATATTAAACATTTTATAATATGTTGTTCCCCACTTCAAAACTGTCATATTCACCATACAAGTTTCATACAAGCTTCACTAGTTTTTTGTTACCACCACTTCAAAACTGTAATATTCACCATACAAGTTTGATAGAAGCTTCATGTTAAACACAACACTTCACTGGATTGAGATTTTTTATTAAATGATTTTGGATTTTTAATTGTATAAGCCCACATGTTAACTAAATGCTCTTGTTGTACCAGGAGAACACACGTCCTGCAAAATTAAATAAGAGTGCTAAAATTAAAAGAAATTTAATAAACTATAAATTACATGAGTAAAGTAATAAATAAGGGTTAGTGTGAGTGGTTTTTGGTTGTTGGATATGGTTCATATTTATATTCGAGTTCGTCCGAAAATATTATTATTTTTTATTTGGAAGATCTTAAAGTCCCACATTGGTTGGAGATAGAGCATTGAAAGAGTATATATAGAGGGACACTCATCACCTTATCAATCACCAACAAGTTTTGTAACAATGAGTTAGGTCAAACTCTAATATATTTTAATAAAAATATTTACTTTTGTTTAGCTGATAACGTTTTTCATTTATACAACATTTAATATCATTAATATTCATCACATGCTCCCTTTTCTCTACTTATAGTGGGTTTTCTATCTGAGTTTCTTTTCATCATTATTTAAACTTCATCCTCAACTACGATTTAGTTTTGTTCAAACACTATTCATGAAAGTTTCAGTCAATGCAACTAACATAGATCTAAACGTATCTTCCATTTTCTTAACTATAATTTTGTTTTGGGAAATGTTAACAAATGCTTTTGGAGCACTTTTTAAGAGATTAAAATAGTAAGTTTTTTTTTAAAAAAAAATCCATGTATTCAATGCATTAAAAATGTATTGGAAATTGAAATATTGACTTTTATAAAGATTTTTTTTTTTATTTAGTATACTTAAAGAATGTCCTGAGAGAACCCGTTAGCAAGACCCTCTTATTTTTTGTTTTTATTTTAGGTTTAAGTCTATCATTTTAAAACTATTTTTACATTCAATTTTCGGACTTTTTGTGACAAATTTTCATGAAAATGTTTTTATTCAAACTGAAAGAAACCACCCGACAACCCACAGAACCGAAAATGGCAAAAATAAAATAGATAAAGACAGAGTATACCTCCATGAAGGCCTTGCATTTGGAGAAGGTTGAGTTGTAGGAGTATAAAACTAGGAGAATATTTGTTGAAAAATAAAGCCATGTAATTTAGAGAGATTTTAAATGATGAAAAATGTTTATGAAGGAGAGGAGATTATATAGAGATTTCAAATAATGAAAAATGTTTATGAAGGAGATAAGAGTTAGATGCACGGAAGAGTGTGAAGGAAGTTTTATAAAGAAAGTGCTTTTGACACTTTATCATGATAATATGTCGGGGTTGCACTGAATGACATAGTAGTACCTATCTAACTTTATTAAAGATAAGATAATATATTAAAATTAAAGTGAAAGTTAAAGTTATATCCCACAAATATGCTTTTGCAGATTTTTTAAAACCCATTAGATTCTCCCTTAAGGGAAATCCAACCATATTCCCTCCCAACCAATCACACGTTCCTCAATGTGCGGCCCCCACTACTACACCTTTCACACGCAGTCCTCTCTTTTTTCACGTGACTTCTTATTTGCAAGTCTCATTTCTTACCAATTGTGCTATGTTATTTATTTGAAACAAAAACCCAATTAAAAGCATATGAATGCAATTAAATATTTATTATTTTAAAAATATAAATAATTTACAAGTAAATTATTATATTTTTAAACAAATAATTACAAAATTCCAAAATATTGTAAATAAACCAAGGAAGTTTATAAAAACCAAGTTTAAAAATAATTATGAATTTTGAAATTGGGCCTCATATTTTATGAATAATAAACCCAATTAAATACACACTTTTTACTCAATGCATACCCTCATTTAATCAATAAAATCTAATGACCTCACATCTTATGGATGCTAAGCCTAGGAGATTGAATTGAAGTATACATGCATTTTATAATCTTGATCACACTTATATACATATATATTTTAATACATACGTATTTTAGACGATGTGCCAATAAGAATAGACAAGTCTTAGTGGGTCAAATTTGGGGTATGACAACTATCAACAATGGTTGAATTATTCAACACCCTCTTTTTCCACTTTTTATACTCCACATAATCTTCTCCCTCTTCCACCTAAAAAATTCAACACCTAATGATTTCAATCACTTTAAAATATGTGAAATCGTGTAAAATAGTTTAAAATCGTTCGACTTTACTCTTTAACCAGATTTAATTTTTTTTAGTCAAATTTTATAAAGTTTATTTTATAATTTAGCCCACGAAGACTTACGGGCTTTTTCCTTTTACTCACTTTCATATATTGGTTATATTATTGAAGAACTTTTATTATCTAGAGATGAATTTAATCAAGTTGAATACGTGCGCGTGTGTGCGTGTGCGCACTTAGGTGTATTTGGTCTGTGTATCGTGTATATAAATTTTATATTATTTTCACATGAGATAAACTTTATGATTTTACGCATTTTTTACGTTTCGATTTTACCTATGCAAAACAAGTCAAGGTAAAAACTCAATTCTGACAACTTTGGTATATGCATTTCATCCAATCGGAACTTTACGTTGTTATGTCAGATAGATATTCCATCTTATTGTATCCCTCATTTTTTATTTATCAAATGGGTGAGAAGGCTTATGTATGCATAAGAGATGAAACAAATACGTGCATGAATATGAAAAAAACGCAAAAAGCCTTACATGTCGTGCTTGTAGGGATCAAAAGTTGGTCACTGTGTCATTCGTAAGTTATCTAATTTAAAAAATCAGAGTGTTTTAGTTAAAAGTTTTTGTTGAGTAGTGATCAACATTCCATTAAGTACTAGGGTTCTCCTGTATAATCCCTAAATTCAGTTGATTATAACCATCTCTATTCTATGGACGCTTGTATGGGTTCTATTATTCAGATAATACCTTATTACAGTATCTTTACCTTCATAGTTTTAGTATCAATTTAGTATTTAATATTTATGCAAAGCTGTTTATTTACCCTGGAAGTGGTGATCAAGCTTTTGTGATTGCATTTATTAGGACAAGTTCTTGATATAGGAAATGGCTAAAGTTTTCAGGTTGGAAATCACAAGCCACATGAAGCTTGGTTTCAAGGAAGGCTGTGAATATGAACCAGTAATCTAGATTTCTAGTCAGAACAGTTTTTATCTTGTCTTCCATTCATAGCTGTAAAAATAACTTATTTTGATATTTACTTGTTAAGGTTGCTCCATGGACCCAAGAATATGGGGAAATCCTAACATTTGAACCAATATAAGGTGCAGGTCATTGATTTAGAGTTTTTCAACTGGAGAGAACACTTGTAATGTGGAAGGTATTTTTTTAAGGAAAACCACTTCCAAAGAGACCCCTCTTTCATTTTAAATTCTTATATTAATACAAAAAGTGTTTTATAAATATGTGTCATTATATTTTTTATTTGAATATATTTTTTGTGATTTTAATGAAGTGGACATTGACTCATGGTGTTAGTTTGGTATATAGTAAGATGAATATTAAACATTTGAAAAAGATAAAGCTAATGCAATCTGTAATTTTACATAAATATTAAACATTTTATAATATGTTGTTCCCCACTTCAAAACTGTCATATTCACCATACAAGTTTCATACAAGCTTCACTAGTTTTTTGTTACCACCACTTCAAAACTGTAATATTCACCATACAAGTTTGATAGAAGCTTCATGTTAAACACAACACTTCACTGGATTGAGATTTTTTATTAAATGATTTTGGATTTTTAATTGTATAAGCCCACATGTTAACTAAATGCTCTTGTTGTACCAGGAGAACACACGTCCTGCAAAATTAAATAAGAGTGCTAAAATTAAAAGAAATTTAATAAACTATAAATTACATGAGTAAAGTAATAAATAAGGGTTAGTGTGAGTGGTTTTTGGTTGTTGGATATGGTTCATATTTATATTCGAGTTCGTCCGAAAATATTATTATTTTTTATTTGGAAGATCTTAAAGTCCCACATTGGTTGGAGATAGAGCATTGAAAGAGTATATATAGAGGGACACTCATCACCTTATCAATCACCAACAAGTTTTGTAACAATGAGTTAGGTCAAACTCTAATATATTTTAATAAAAATATTACTTTTGTTTAGCTGATAACGTTTTTCATTTATACAACATTTAATATCATTAATATTCATCACATGCTCCCTTTTCTCTACTTATAGTGGGTTTTCTATCTGAGTTTCTTTTCATCATTATTTAAACTTCATCCTCAACTACGATTTAGTTTTGTTCAAACACTATTCATGAAAGTTTCAGTCAATGCAACTAACATAGATCTAAACGTATCTTCCATTTTCTTAACTATAATTTTGTTTTGGGAAATGTTAACAAATGCTTTTGGAGCACTTTTTAAGAGATTAAAATAGTAAGTTTTTTATAAAAAAAATCCATGTATTCAATGCATTAAAAATGTATTGGAAATTGAAATATTGACTTTTATAAAGATTTTTTTTTGTTTAGTATACTTAAAGAATGTCCTGAGAGAACCCGTTAGCAAGACCCTCTTATTTTTTGTTTTTATTTGTTTTTATTTTAGGTTTAAGCCTATCATTTTAAAACTATTTTTACATTCAATTTTCGGACTTTTTGTGACAAATTTTCATGAAAATGTTTTTATTCAAACTGAAAGAAACCACCCGACAACCCACAGAACCGAAAATGGCAAAAATAAAATAGATAAAGACAGAGTATACCTCCATGAAGGCCTTGCATTTGGAGAAGGTTGAGTTGTAGGAGTATAAAACTAGGAGAATATTTGTTGAAAAATAAAGCCATGTAATTTAGAGAGATTTTAAATGATGAAAAATGTTTATGAAGGAGAGGAGATTATATAGAGATTTCAAATAATGAAAAATGTTTATGAAGGAGATGAGAGTTAGATGCACGGAAGAGTGTGAAGGAAGTTTTATAAAGAAAGTGCTTTTGACACTTTATCATGATAATATGTCGGGGTTGCACTGAATGACATAGTAGTAACTATCTAACTTTATTAAAGATAAGAGAATATATTAAAATTAAAGTGAAAGTTAAAGTTATATCCCACAAATATGCTTTTGCAGATTTTTTAAAACCCATTAGATTCTCCCTTAAGGGAAATCCAACCATATTCCCTCCCAACCAATCACACGTTCCTCAATGTGCGGCCCCCACTACTACACCTTTCACACGCAGTCCTCTCTTTTTTCACGTGTAGCTTCCAATCTGAAGCTTAAGGATAAGGTTTCTATTGGACATAATAGTAGTGATATTGTAGACTGATATATGGTTTACGTAAGTAAGCAGTAAATCATTCATAAGAGTTTAAGAAATTATTTATCCCAAAAATTGTCCAAAATAACGGTCACATTGAAAAAAAAAACTTGTCCTAAATTATTTGTCACTTTATATTATCAATACAATTTTATATTTAATTTTTTAATTTTATCCTCTAATAAATACTTTTAATTTATTATTTTCTAACTTAACATTAATACAAATTTGAATAAATCAATAGTTAATTAGGATAATTTAGTAAAGTTACTATTCTTTCTCTTTTATTTATTAGTGTTTCTTAATCTGTGTGAAATATTCAATAGCGACAAATAATATGGGACACAGAGAATATTTCCTACTTAAAATTGGCTTTGGTTTATTTTATACTAAAATTTAAAAAGCTTTCTATAATTTATTTGCTACTTTAGTTAAAGACTTTATTAATAATGATTAGACCTAATTTTTATTGAAAGTTATATATATATATATATATATATATATATATATATATATATATATATATATATATATATATGACGTATCATATATGAGAATGACGTTTTTATGTGAGAATATGAAAATGAATCTAATCATTAGATTTTAAAACAAATGGTAGAGATTAAATGTTTACATTTTTTTCTCTCTCCTCCATTATTAAAATAAATGATGGAGGATACAGAAAAAAAGATTCAAACTTAATCTCCATCAATTATTTTAAAATCTAATGGTTCAGATTGATTCTCATATTCTCACGTAAAAATGTCATTCTCATATAATACGTCATATATATATATATATATATATATATATATATATATATATATATATATATATATATATATATATATATATATATATATATATATATATAGGGAGCGTATCTGGTGAGAACTGATATCTATTATGAGAAATGAGAACTATTGATATCAGTCGTCAGATTTTATTAACGTTTAAGATTTATTGATTCCATATTAAGAGCACCTTACTGAATTTTTATCCATTATGATCAATATTTAAAATTTCCATAAATAAAATACTTTTATTTCTTTAATTATTATAATATTATTAAAATAAGAGAATCTTTTTAAGAATCACTACGTTTGATATTTAAATGTTATCACAATTTTTTTTTATTTTCACTATTATTCTAACTGCATTTTAATTTGATTTATAATTTATTTTGAATGAAATAAATTATTTTTTTTATAAAATTTTTTTTATTTTTCTTAATTTATATTGATTCGTTCATTGTTTAATTTTGAATAGTATTATGAATATAAAATTTAATTTATACTTTAGAATTCATTTAATTTTATTCTTCACATAATTATAAATCTAACTTTATATTAATTTGTCACTTATATTTTCATTTATTTATATAAGTTTAAGAATGTAAATTTATTACTTATATTATGATTCGAATGATTTATTTATTTTTAAATTAATTTTATTTTTGCATGCTATATATACTATTGTGACAATTTTAAATAATTTTTTAAAATTTATTACTTATATTTTTATTTGAATAAAAATATTGAAGAAAACAAAATTATTACTTGTATTTAAATTTGGTTGGTTTATTTATTCGAAAATAATATCTTTTTATGAAAAATTTAAATACTGAGCGTAATAAATAAAAAGACAATAAAGTGCTATTTGTATGGAATTAATAAATTTTATAAGTGATAAATATGATTAAAATATTGTTTATTCATTCATAAGATTAAAATATATTTATCACCAACCTTTTAATCTTATTTGATCAAAAATAGAATATAAATTTTAATCTTATTTATTACTCAAAAAATTTATTAATTTCATACAAATAATAGCACATTAGCAGTAAAAAAAATTGTGTTAACATTTAAATACTAAGCATAATAATTCTGAAAAAATTCTCTTATTTTAATAATATTCTAATAATTAAAGAAGTAAAAATATATTTTTGAAAAGATACTTTATTTATGGAAATTTTAAATGTTGATCATAATGGATAAAAATTCAGTAAGGTGCTCTTAATATGGAATCAATAAATCTTAAACGTTAATAAAATCTGATGACTGATATCAATAGTTCTCATTTCTCATAAGAGATATCAATTCTCACCAGATACGCTCCCTATATATATATATATATATATATATATATATATATATATATATATATATATATATATATATATATATATATATATATATATATATATATATATATATATATATATATATATATATATATATATATATATATATATATATATATATATATATATACTAACAGAAGATCCAAATTATTATAATACATAGTAAAATTATGTTTATATCTTAATACATCTTTGCATGTATTAATAATAAATATAAAATATAAATTTAAAAAATACAGACAAAAACGGTTAAAAACATGTACATTTGCATGGATAAAATCATTTATATTTTAAAAAATAGCAACTATTTTAAAGATTCAATTTAAAATTATTTAAAAGTATTGAATAATTTCAATAAACTATATAATGTATCTTTTTATTAAAATAAAAAGTAATATTATAAAGAATAAATATGTCCGGGTAATTTCTATTACATTAATATCACATAGAAAAACTGATGCAAAATAAAAGTTATTAGTTAAATTCTAAAAAAAAAAAAATCTATTTGTATTTTTGTGTTGATCTATAGAATATATGACAAAAATGGGTTTGTTAGATAATATGCAATACTCATGATTGAATTTGAATTTTGAGAAATAGGTTAACCTCATTAATCATTTTTTATGGCCCTCACTAATACATTTCAACATGTTGATCAAGCAAACCTGTAAAAACAGTTTTCCAGTTTGATCGAGTAAACATCAAAATAGAACATAAGACATAACAAAGTTATTGACACTTACAATTTAAGGAATACTTGTTCCCTTGTCTAGTTGGAAAACTTCAAACAATGCCTTATATACACCTGCCTGTTTTCCACCTTGTGTTTCTCTAAATGGTTAACAATAGAATAAAATATGTTAAATACATAAAAACAATATTTAATATGGAAAAACCACAAAATATAACTTTCTTTGGCGAAGTGCTTATAAATATTGTTGCTACCTTATAAAAAAATACAAATTTGTCTCTCCCTATTCTAATCATAGATCCCACTAGACCATCTCATCTTTTCTCCATTTCTTTGGGTTCATATTAACTTTAAGTCACTTGCTTCTCAATTTGTATCCTGTCTTCTTTTCGTCTCCTTCGTGCATGAACAATTCAGAGGAAACTCAAACCAAAATAACATAAGACAGGAAAGAAGGGGAAAGAGAGATATCAATTTTGCTGAGATGCAAATTTGTGCCTAGTTTAATAACAAACCTAATGAACCTATGTGTGTTAGTTCGTAAAACCGGTTTAAATGGGTTTGATCAACAACTTTGCAAATAATCAAGGGAAAATAAAAGATGTACATTAATAAGCAGTCCATCCTGTTTAACTCACAATTTAATCAGTAGCTTGGCTGACCTCTGTTTAGGCTTATTCTCATTACTAAAGCACTATTCTGTTCTTAACAGTATAGCTGTGACCTGTGAATGCACAATGTTTCTTAGAAGTAATATAATCACCAGTACATTCCAAAAACAGGACACATAAAAATTACAGCCAACTAGCTATAAATCCTTAAAAGTTCCTCTATTTTACAACTGTATTATGCGATTTTACATTAAAATAACTTGCATTGGCCCGGTCTACGTGTTCAACCTGCAAGTTTAACCAAAAGTTCAACTTGCACATTAACTCCTCTGTTTATCAAGACATCTGCCAAATCTTGTTACATGTTTGATTATATTTAGAAGACATATATAAGCTCAATATCGAGCATGGATAAGGTCACATTAACAAATGAACTTAGGGTGACAGGAATAGAAAATAAACCTTTAAGAAAACAATATGACGAAACTTTATAGAATCAAATACATAAGATGTTACCTACTCTAAAAGATAGTCAGTTGAACTCTCAAATGGTGCGAGCATTAATGCACTTCTGCCCATCTTCTGAATTCCATGTCTTGCTATCCCGAGTACTCCACCCTAGTTTGATAAATCACATAAATGAGTAGAAACTGTTGGTGATTTTAGTATCATCAATGTATTTTGGTAATAATGTGATTTACTGTATGCCGATGCAATTATGCATTAAGCTTGAAACGAGTTAGGGTAGTGCGGAGTGCACGCTCGTAGAGCCAAACGTGTAATTGAATACGAATAATAGAAACAGGGTTCCAAGGGGCGGAGCCCCTGGCAGGGTGCGGGGCAGCGCCCCTGGCTGGGGTCCCGCTGCCAAGTCAGCGAGCGGGGTGCGGGGCAGCGCCCCGAACAAAATTTTCGTTTGAATAGTTGCACCCTTTCCCAACCGACATAACCGTTTTACCGAACAGGTGCGTCGTTTCCCAACCAACATAACTGTTTTTACCGAACAGGTGTGTCATTTCAGTTTCTATTGTTGATCTTCTATATAAGGAGTCATTTGGCCTCAGTTTCGAACACGAAAAACATACTTCCTCTACATTCTGATATGTTCTCCATTGTCAGAAACAGATTGTTCTTCGAGAATTATCCCCGCAAAGTTTTTGTGAACCCAGACAAGAATAGGGTCGAAATACTTTGTTCGGAAAGTGAACGAACACGATTCTTGAAGATATCCAGGATTATCATACCTATATCTAACAAACGAACAAAGTATCATTTTCTGATAATCATGGCTGGAGGAGGAAGCACCGTGAAGGAGATGACTAAAAGTTTCGGAAAATTGGACAAGTTTCAAGGACAAGACTTCAGGCGTTGGAAGAAGAAGATGCATTTATGTTGACAACGTTGAAGGTGGTGCACGTCCTGTCTACACCAATTCCAGAACTTGAGGAGGATGACACGGTTAAAAATCTGAGACGCCGATCAAAGTGGGAGAACGACGACTACATATGCAGAGGGCACATTCTTAACGGTATGTCTGATCCCTTATTTGATATTTACCAAAACGTGGAATCTGCAAAGGAATTGTGGGATTGTCTCGAAGCCAAGTACATGGCAGAGGATTCATCCAGTAAAAAGTTTCTGGTGACCGACTTCAACAATTACAAAATGGTTGAATCGAGGTCTGTCATGGAACAATTCAATGAACTCCTCCGAATCCTTGGACAGTTCACACTGCATGGATTGAAGATGGATGAAACAATATCTGTATCAAGCATCATAGACAAGTTGCCTCCTTTATGGAAGGATTCCAAACACAATCTGAAACATGGAAAAGACGAACTGTCTTTGATCCAACTTGGAAGTCACTTGCGCATAGAGGAATCTCTACGAGCGCATGAGGATAACAAAGAAAAAAGCAAAGAAATTGCTGGACCCTCGATTAATATGATCGAAGAGGATGGTAAGAACGATAACAACAAAAACAAAGGAAAGAAACGTGCTTTCAATAACAAAAAGGGCAATTTCTATGTTAACAAGAAACCGAAACTAGAATGTTGGAAGTGTGGCAAAACAGGCCACTTCAAGAAGGATTGTCGTTTCGGCAAAAAGCACGACAACGCGAACGCAAGTGGTTCAGGAAAAGGGTCTAAGGACCAATCCGAAAACCAAGGTCAGAAATCAATTTGTGATTTGAATAGTTTGATTAAACATTCAGTTTCGCTAACTTCTGAGGAATTTTATGTGCAGGATGATGCTATCGCATGGTGGATTGATTCTGGCGCCACAACACATGTTTGCAAGGATCGTTTCTGGTTCAAGATATTTGTTCCAGTGGAAGATGGTTCTGTTCTATACATGGGAGATGATCACTTCGCTCCCGTTGAAGGCAAAGGAAACGTGGTGCTAGAATTCAGTTCTGGAAAGACTATTACTTTGTTTAATGTATTGTATGTTCCTAAGTTACGTAAGAATTTAATTTCTGGTCCTGTATTGAATAAGCTTGGATACAAGCAAGTGTGTGAATCCGATAAATATGTTTTATCGAAGTCTGGTGTGTTTGTAGGATTTGGTTATTATAATAATGGAATGTTTATGATGAATTTGAATGGAGTTCCTAAAGATTCTGGTTCTATATTTATGTCTTCTTCGAATATTATCAATTTTTCGTTATGGCATGCTCGTCTAGGACACGTACATTATAAAAGAATGCATGAAATGTCTAAAAACGATTCAATCCCTGTTTTTGATGAAAATAACGAAAAGTGTAAAACTTGCATGTTAACAAAGATCACTAGACAACCTTTTAAAAGTATAACAAGGAAATCTATCATTCTTGAGTTAGTACATAGTGATTTATGTGATTTGCATGCTACTCCATCATTAGGGAATACAAAATATTTTGTCACTTTCATTGTGATGCATCTAGATTCTGCTATGTTTATTTGTTGCACGCTAAGGACGAAGCCTTAGATAAATTCAAAATTTAAAAAACTGAAGTTGAAGTGCAACGGAATGTGCTGATTAAAACATTACGTACTGATAGAGGTGGTGAATATTATGATCCTGTATTTTTCCAATCCGTAGGAATCATTCATGAAACTACGGCACCTTATACACCTCAACAAAATGGTGTGGCTGAAAGGAAAAATAGAGTTCTTAAAGAAATGGTAAATGCCATGTTATCTTACTCTGGTCTGAGTGAAGGGTTTTGGGGAGAAGCTATGTTAACGGCTTGCTATTTGTTAAATAGGGTTCCTAATAAAAGGAACAAGACTACCCCATATGAACTTTGGTATAAGAAAAGACCCAACTTAACATTTCTACGTGTTTGGGGTTGTAGGGCCATGGTTAGACTCCCGGACCCAAAAAGGAAAACTTTGGGCGAAAAGGGTGTAGGTTGCATCTTTGTTGGATATGCTGAACACTCCGAGGCTTATAGGTTTTATGTTATAGAACCTAATGACTCGATTTCTATTAACACGATTATAGAATCAAGAGATGCCATATTTGATGAGAATTGTTTCTCTTCTATACCTAGACCAAAGATATCTATACCTAATTCAGAGGAATCTCTAAGGGATGATCATTCAAATGATGTACCAAGTGAGACACTTGAACCCCGTAGAAGCAAAAGAGCTAGGAAATCTAGATCTTATGGATCTGATTTTCAACTATATTTAGTTGAGGGATCAAAGGATCAGATTGAGACTCAACACTATTATTGCTATAGTATAGAGGAGGATCCAAGAATGTATGATGAAGCTGTGAAATCTCGAGATTCTGTCTTTTGGAAAGAAGCAATTGATGAAGAGATTGGTTCTATCATGGAAAATAATACTTGGGTATTATCTGATTTACCACCAGGCTGCAAACCATTGGGTTGCAAATGGATCTTCAAAAGGAAGATGAAAGTCGATGGTACAATTGACAAGTTTAAAGCTAGATTAGTTATCCAAGGCTTCAGACAAAAAGAAGGGATTGATTATTTCGATACCTATGCTCCAGTTGCCCGTATCACTACTATTAGATTGTTGATTGCCTTGGCGGCTATTCATAATCTAGTGATTCATCAAATGGATGTCAAAACAGCATTTCTGAATGGTGATTTGGAAGAAGAAGTGTATATGAAGCAACCTGAAGGATTTGTAATGCCTGGTAATGAGCACAAAGTGTGTAAGCTAGTTAAGTCGTTGTATGGGCTGAAACAAGCTCCGAAGCAGTGGCATCAAAAGTTTAATGAGGTTGTTTTGTCTAATGGTTTCATTCTAAACCAAGCTGACAAATGTGTATATAGCAAATTTGATACATCCGGTAAAGGAGTTTTCATTTGTCTATATGTTGATGACATGTTGATCTTTGGCACCGACCAAAATCAAGTTGATAAAACAAAGAATTTCTTGTCATCAAAGTTCTCCATGAAGGATATGGGAGAAGCAGACGTTATTCTTGGTATTAAGATTAAACGGGAGAATAAGGGGATTGTAATTACGCAATCTCATTACATTGAGAAAATACTCAAGAAGTTCAATTATGAAAATTGTTCTCCAGTAAGTACTCCCATGGATTCGGGAGAAAAGCTTATGCCAAATACAGGTAAACCTGTGGATCAACTAGAATACTCAAGAGCTATAGGCTCTTTGATGTATGTTATGATTAGCACTAGACCGGATATTGCTTATGCGGTTGGAAAGTTGAGCAGATTTACTAGTAATCCTAGTAGACATCATTGGCATGCGATAACTAGGGTATTCAAGTACTTGAAGGGTACTATGAATTATGGATTGTCATATATGGGATTTCCTTCGTTGTTAGAGGGTTATTCGGATGCTAGTTGGATAAATAATGTTGAAGATTCATCCTCTACAAGTGGATGGGTGTTCTTGCTTGGGCGAGGTGCCATCTCATGGGCTTCCAAGAAGCAAACATGTATAACTAGTTCCACAATGGAATCTGAGTTTGTAGCATTAGCTGCTGCTGGTAAAGAAGCAGAATGGCTAAGGAACTTGGTATATGAGATTCTGATATGGCCTAAACCGATATCACCAATTTCTATCCGTTGTGATAGTAGTGCCACACTGGCTAAAGCATATAGCCAAATATACAATGGAAAGTCTAGACATTTGGGTATTAGACATAGTATGATTAGGGAATTAATCATGAATGGAGTGATATCTATTGAGTTTGTTCGGTCGCAACAAAACTTAGCTGACCACTTGACGAAGGGGTTAGCAAGAGACTTAGTGAAGAATTCGGTAATTGGGATGGGATTAAAGTCCATTTAAATCTATTAGTTATGGTATACCCAATTCCCTTCTAATACAACGTTAGAAGCAGAATTCAATGTGGAAAGATCATAGTTAAAGATTGGAGCAATTGTGTTTATCTTCCCAAGGTATGTGCTCAGACCTGCAAGTGATGGCTAGGTTGAAGTATATCTTCTTAATGGTTATTTTGAAAAATTTCTAATGCAGGTGCAAGATTAAAAGGATCACCTATGTGAGCATGAAGTTTTGTCACTTCAAGAAGCTTGGACTTGGCTTCCTATATGCTTATTAATGGATAAGGACACATGGCTTGTAAAGTGTCAAGTATGAATAGTAGAGTATTGTAAGAAACATATGTGTACTATATCTTTAGATATTCAAATGGATTGACGGGTTCAATCATTGTGACACCCCGATTTTCGAATATTTGGAATGTGTATTTGTACTAAGATGAAAATTCAATCGCAAGACATTTTCTTCTATGCATTTGTTTGATCGTTATACCTGTAAGTAAATCAAGGATTATACTAAAATGGGGGGAGTTGGTGATTTTAGTATCATCAATGTATTTTGGTAATAATGTGATTTACTGTAGGCCGATGCAATTATGCGTTAAGCTTGAAACGAGTTAGGGTAGTGCGGAGTGCACGCTCGTAGAGCCAAACGTGCAATTGAATACGAATAATAGAAACAGGGGTCCAAGGGGCGGAGCCCCTGGCGGGGTGCGGGGCAGCGCACCTGGCTGGGGTCCCGCTTCCAGGTCAGCGGGCGGGGTGCGGGGCAGCGCCCCGAACAAAATTTTCGTTTGAATAGTTGCACCCTTTCCCAACCGACATAACTGTTTTACCGAACAGGTGCGTCGTTTCCCAACCAACATAACTGTTTTTACCGAACAGGTGTGTCATTTCGGTTTCTATTGTTGATCTCCTATATAAGGAGTTATTTGGCCTCGGTTTCGAACACGAAAAACATACTTCCTCTACATTCTGATCTGTTCTCCATTGTCAGAAACAGATTGTTCTTCGAGAATTATCCCCGCAAAGATTTCGTGAACCCAGACAAGAATAGGGTCGAAATACTTTGTTCAGAAAGTGAACGAACACGATTCTTGAAGATATCCAGGATTATTATACCTATATCTAACAGAAACCTACATGTTTATCACATACACATGAGACATTTTGTTTAAACTATTTTGCTTAGTAATAATTTCCAAATAACTCACCCTGACAGTCATCATATCTGCTAGAAGCATAATATGGTGTTGAAGGGGTTCATTAAAAGTGTACACAGAAAACTACATAAAAATTAGAAGTCCTCCTATTTTTCACTAACCCTAGTGCACCTTACTGTTACAACACCATTGTCCCCTGTGATGTTTTTCTTTGGGTCCAGCAGGATAATCTCTATGATCACATTCTTGATTTTTATTTCATATCAACCTGAATATATGGTGATTTTATTACTTCTGATGGCCACCCATCACTTTATATTATGATTCATGAACGAAAATGGAGTTCTTCATACACGTAACACATTTAATGAAAGCTTAAACAAAAATAGTGATAGAGCAACAATAATATTCCCAGTTAATATCATTCTGCATATTAAGCACACTTATGCATTTCTTACGTGCAACTCTAATTCCTTAAAGCAAGAGAAACTAATGCAATAATATAGTCCAATAATAAGGTATATACAGAGGACAAACTAACCCTTCCACCAATAAATTGTAAGTCTCAACTTTTTCATCTTTTTTTTTTTAATTTCTATGACAGCTATTTCAATAGGTTTAACTCCCTGCAAAGAAGAATAAAAAAGATGTGTTTTCCCATCTAAATATAAAATCTTTTTTTTTTTGATAAGCAATGTATTATATTAACAACAGCACCAGTAGTGCAAAATGCAGCATTACAATTGTTCTGTGGAGTAAACCACCAGACTCAAACCCAACTTTCTTACATGAAATCAAACCTACATTACAGGGCCTGAAACATTACATAGACATGGAGATTAAGGGATAGTTATACCAGTCATAAAATGAACATACAACCATTTTTCTACAACCTATTGCCATCCACCACCATGAGTACATCTTCACTTTGTGCACAAGATCCTCCAAGTCTTCCATTGCATTTTCAAATAAGATTGCATTCCTATGTTTCCATGCACACCAACAAACTGCAGCCCAAAGAGGTCCATGCACACCAACATAATGGACTTCAAAGCAACTACACAATGATAAAACCTTTTTCCCCTACACATCAAAAATTAACATGCAGTACTCTAAATGGGGTAAAATTATGAATAAAAAGAAAAGAAAAAATAGTGCAGATCTTACATATTGAGATCCAGACAACAAAGAACCATTTCCACAGTTCCAATCACTGAGAGAGCAAGTTTTAAATGCATATATAACATCATAAACGTCAAGGACATCTTGCAGAACCTTCAGCAAAGGAGAAATAAATTGAATGAGATCTATATGTAAACCATATAAGGATGTACAAGAGGACAACAAAATAAACTCAACCAAAAGAGAAAGAATTTGGAAAAAGGATGTAAAAACCATGTTGAAGAAAGAATAAAACTATAGGAAAATGCTCCTTAAGAGGGCATGTATAGAACTATAGAAAAATAGAACCATCTAGCACATACCATTTAGAACTTGTCCATAGTTTTTGAGAGGACTCCCCTTGAAGAATCCATATCATTGCCCTGCATAAATACCAACAGATGGTTAAAGCAGAAATCGAGAAAGATGAGTTATTGTTAAATACTTTTAACAGTGGCAATACAATACACACCATATGATCCAATATTCGGTTATGATTATCTACCTCCTCATGTATATCACCTGACAATTGTTGCAATCACATTCAAACCCATTAAAACAAAAAAAACAACACAATTCCTGCAATAAATTATCTTTTATTTCCTAAACAGTCAGGTAATAATAAGAGCAACTATGTTGTGTCGGGTATCTATGAAACAGAAAATAATAATTTATATAAAGAAAATATTAAGAGCCAAAATAGTCAAGTAATAAACACAAGCAAAATAATTGCATAATTTTTTTGGAAAGATAGATTAATAATAACGTATATTAAAGTTTGACCAACAAATAAAGCAATCAAGATATAATAACTTACTGAAGTTTGTCCATTCCTCTCCTTGACAGTCCACAAATAGGTAATCCGGATTGCCATTTTTCAAACATGATTTCCTATCTCCAAGTCATTTACAAAGATTGGAGGCCTTGACATCTAGAAAATATATGGTGATATCAGCATCTTCTTGAACCTCTTCATTGTTCTCCTCTTCAGTCATGTGAATGTCACTACCAGCAGTGTGAACATCATTATCATTACGTTTTCTCTTGGGAGGATCAGGAATCACGGTTTGTAAAGGGACTGATATCTCATGGACCTGATGATTTTCATCCAAAATCCGTTTGAAAATCTTGGCTATGGAGTTATAAACATATCTTGTTCCTTCTTTAGTAAGTTCCTCACGAGGGTTGGATGATGAGGGATTGGAGCCCTTAGTATGAACACTCTCCTTAGGTCTTCTTGCATGCGATGTTCTTGGCTTTGTAGTCGTTAAATCTTCAACGTTAATCATCCTCAGAGGAAATACATTGAGAGTCCGATTAGGGTTAGTTGACTCATTAGGTGTTGCAGAGTCGAAGATGGGAGACACTTTCTTTGGGGAGGAAGCATTCGGTTGTTGAGACATCTTGAGATTCTTCAGAGAGCTTCTTGTGACACGATTGTGAGGTGCGTCGGAGCGGTTCAAATTCAGAAAGGTATTGATGAAACCAATAGAGTAGGTTGTCGTCTTTTGTAGAAAAATAGGAGTAGGAGGGAACTTGACACAGAAACTAAATAGGGGAAGTTTCAAATAATGGATATTTAAAAAGCCCAAAGTGTATTCCCCTAATAGGATTAATTGCTATAATTCTGTTTAGCGGCAAATACATAACATACCCTTCACTTTTTCAGAGTGATTTCCATATATGGTCTTGGAAGTACCATCAGTAATAGAAAGATCAGTAGTCATACAATTTTTGATGATCTGAAGTTTTACAATGTTGCCAACTGATGTTACATCATTCTCTCTGATATTGCAGCTAGAGCATCTTTCTGATTCATTGCTCACACTTGACTCATTAGCAAATTTTGATGGCAAGACATCTGTTGTGACATTCTTACATGCTCCTGAGATAGTTGGCTCAGTTTCTTTCAGAACATCAATCTTCCTGGTTGCTTGTTTGTTTGATCTTGTGTCTTCTAACTTTCTTTCCAGATCAGCAATATCTTCCATGAGACTTACTCTTTCTTCTAGTAGGAATCTATTAGTATTCATATACTCCCGTACCTTTGCACACAGTTTCTCATTCATTAGACATGTCTCAGTAAAGCCAGCAGCCAGTTCACTGATGGTGAGGTCTCCAACATATGATTCTTCATCAGATTCATCATTCTCTTGACAGTCATCCTTGATTTCTTTTCTGATCATGGAGTAGGCTGAGAAGTAGTTTGAAGTGTTAGGCTTCCATAGGTAGCAATTACCCTTAGACCTATATCCTTTCATGACTTCTTCATTTTCTCCATTTGTGACAATACATTCTTCTTTAGTGAATATGACTTTGAACCCTTCATCACACAGTTGGCTGATACTTATAAGATTTGCAGCCAATCCTTGTACCAGCAAGACATTGTTCAGATTAGGAACACCAGGACATCCTGACTTACCAACACCTTTGACTTCCCTTATTTCTCCATCACCAAGAGTCACATAACTGGTTCCCTCAAGTTTGATGTCTACTAATAAGTTCTTTCTTCCAGTCATATGATTTGAGCAACCACTGAGTCTTCCTTGGCAGGCATTCTTAGAGAAGTGTGTGCTACTAGAGCAACATTCTTAGCCACCCATTGTTGCTTTCTGTCAGGAGTATCATGTTTAGGTTTGGCTTGATGTGTTTGGTTGGGATATCCAACTAGTCTGAAATAGAATGGCTTTATGTGTTCAAATCTTCCATAGTAGTGACACCTCCATCTTTGGAATTTCTTCTTTGTTTGGCTCCTTCTTCTGTTTCCTTGATGTTGTGACATTGGTGTTGACATCTGGTTTATCAAGCAGGCTTCAGGTTTTGATCTCCTGATTCCAAAAGTGAGTTCTGCTTTAGCCACAAATCCTACCCCAAACATATCTCCTGCTCCCTGTCCAAACTGCAGAATTTCTTCCAGAATGTCAGTTCCATTTTTCAGCATCCTGAAAGATTTAGTCATTTGATCAAGTTTGGATTTCAACATGCTCATTTCACTACTGAGAGAGTCTATGGTTGCAAGATGTTCATTCTTCTCAGTTTCCAACTCCTTTATGATTATCTTTTGCTTCTCCACTTGTTTGCAGACTTTAGCATTTTTGATACACAACTTCTTGTATGAGGCAACAATCTCATTAAAGGTTAGCTCATCATCACTGGAATCATCATCAGATGCATAGACACTTGTTAGAACTGTGACATGTTTTGCAGTTTCCTCTTCAGACTTATTGTCAGAATCTTCATCAGACAAAGTGACAGACAACCCTTTCTTTTTCTCCTTGAGGTAGGTAGGACATTCAGCTCTAATGTGTCCATATCCTTCACATCCATGACACTGAACCCCTTTGCCTTGATTGGGCTTCTCTTCAGCTTTGAATCTTCTGCTAGAATCATAGGTCTTGCTGATGTTATTGGAAGTGTTCTTGACATTGGGTCTGGACTTCTGATCAACCCTTTTAATGAACCTGTTGAATTGTTTTCCAAGCATGGCTATGGCTTATGATAAATTTTCATCACTTCCACCATTGATATCACTTCCACCATTGCTTTCTCTTGAATTATCTTCAGTGTTGGAAACAAAATTTATGCTCTTGTTCTTCTTTTCAACAGAGTCACAAATACTCATCTCAAAGGTTTGTAGAGAACCAATGAGTTCATCCAGCTTCATGTTGCTGATGTCCTGAACTTCTTCTATAGCAGTCACCTTCATAGCAAATCTCTTAGGCAGTGATTTGAGGATCTTTCTTACCAGTTTTTCTTCATACATTTTTTCTCCTAAGGCTCCTGAGGTATTTGCAATCTCAAGGATGTTCATGTAGAACTCATGAATGGTCTCATCCTCTTTCATCTTGATATTTTCAAACTTGGTGGTAAGCATTTGAAGTTTAGACATCTTCACCTTGGATGTGCCTTCATGAGTTGTTTTGAGAATATCCCAAACTTCTTTAGCCAGATCACAGTGTTGCACAAGTCTGAATATGTTCTTGTCAATTCCATTGAACAAGGCATTTAGTACCTTGGAATTGCCCAAAGTCAGCTCTTCCTTAGTTTTGCTCCATTGTTCTTCAGGAATTTGAACAGTGGTTCCATCTTCCATTACCTTCTCAAGATGTTTCCATCCATTTTCCACAGCTCTCCAGGCCTTGTTGTCCATAGACTTTATAACAGACACCATACAAGGTTTCTAGTAGTCATAGTTAGAGCCATCCAGAATGGGTGGTCTATTCCCAAACACTAACAATTCCTTCTCCATAGTACCCGAATTTTGTTGTCCCTAGATCTCACACAGATGTAAACAGGCATGGTGCCTGCTCTGATGCCAATTGAAAATTCTAGTAACTCGCACGCGATGTCGTACTGGATGTTATGACATCGTAACATCCACAATCACACAGAATAATACTTTAAAATTGAAAAGCATAAAAACAGTAAAGAACACAGCAAATTGTTTACCCAGTTCAGTATACAACAATACCTACTCTAGGGGCTACCAAGCCAGGGAGGGAATCCAATATAAGCAGAATTAATTCAGAGCTAAACTCCCTTGTTTACAACTCCTCACTTAAGACCTACCCAATCCAATTCCAATCTAGTCCTAGACCTGAGTATCTCCATTCACTCCCCCTCAATCACAGTAGTGATTACAAACAGGCATAAATCAAATGAGAGAGAAGACACACTTCAAAAACACACCTTGATCTGCTTAAAAGCTTCAATCAAGAGATACACACTCGTGCTTAAAAGCTTACAGTGACAAAGTACAAAAACAACCTATTCCAATACAATCATCAAAAGACAATTGTTTGGAGTACAAGAGACTAAACACACAGACACAGAACTACGGTTCTTCACAATTAACAATCTCTCTACGTTCCAAATTAGGATTACAGTCTTCTTATATGCAGCTCTTGGGCCTCGGGCTTTTTAAGAAATAAATTAGGGTTAACCAAGTTAACCTAATTCACACGTCATCAGGCTGTTACAGAATGTGCTATTAACGAAATCTTCTAGGAGAAATATTCAGCACACAATAAAATGTTTCCTAAATTGTAGATTGAGAGAAATCAAGAAACATAATAGAAAAACATAACAGCTCCTGCTGTCAAACATGGATGTCATGACATCGTTCATGACATTCACTAACAAAACCTGTATTAGCTTAAACATATGCAACCTGCATAACACCATATAAAGCATGTCATGACATTTGTCAAGACATTAAACACCCAGGTATGTTTTACCACAAATGCAGCCAACATGAAAACATCTACAATGTTGAAGAAGATGTCATGACATCCTGGTTGTAGAAAGTTGATCTGACAAGTGGATCAGGCGTTATTATTTGCTACAAGAATATTTAAATCAGCTCAGAATATTCGAAGAAATCAATCAGCTGATATTTTTTCCAGGATGGATTCAATAAGAATATTTCCATGTTGTCTATTATTGGAGATATTTTAGGAAAGATTGGATTGAAGTCCTAATTTCTTGGAGAACAAGTAGCAGAGTTTTTGCCAGCCTCACTGTTGCAATTTGAAGCCTAGTCAAGAAAACGACATATCTATAAATAGAAGGGTTGTAACCTAATTTAGGTGTGGAACTGATATTGTTTATTTTAGGGTTTAGGAATTCTTATTTTTCTGTGTGTTCCACTGTGCACATTCACAAACCTTTAGGTGTTGAATGTTGTTTGATCTTCGAAGCTTTTAAGCAAGGAGAGTATTTCCATCCTCGTAAGCTTTGAAGCATCGAGGAGTAGTTTGTTTATTTTTATTTGATTTTTATTTAGTCACGGGATTGTGACAGGAATGGATTTGAGGAGGGCCTCATACCTAGGTGAGACTTAGGTAGAAATCATAAGAAGGGTAGTGATTAAGTGAGAAGGGTAAATTGGGACTGTTTAACTTCGATTTGATACTATCAAATATTGATTTCATCCTGGCTTGGTAGCCTCCAGAGTAGGAAGGATTGTTCCGAACTGGGTAAACATATCATTGTGTTATTTACTTTCTGCAAGTATATTATTGTTGTTGCTATTTGTGTTCATTACTCAAATATAGTGTCGTGACATCTCATTAAACATCTTATATCTGATACCATAATTTCAATTGGTATCAGAGTTGGCACTCTGCTCTTCATTTATTGGGAATATTCCGGATTACCATCATTAAATGTATTAGCTTTCTTCACAATATTAAGATGCACTATACCTACAACCAATAAAAAAAGATAATTTCAGTCAACATTCAAAGGATCCACACTACAATTTTTGAACCAATTCTTAAAGGACCCGGGTTACAATTTTCTACTCTATGTTCATTTACAAAAAAGAAAGAAAAAATAGATTATCTCACTGAACATCATTAATAGACATGTAAATCATCTATAATTTCAGTCGATTTTGTGTCTTTTAATGTCAAAATACAATAGGATTGTGTTTGAAAAAAAAAATCTTGAATAAGAATCTAAAAAAAAATTGAAAAGGTTTAAGAAAATATGTTAGGATTATAAAGAGTACCTCTTATGCATGGTTTAACACAAAGTAATGTAAAAATCGTTTTCTCGATTAAATCTGGGTTTCAATTTCTGAAGAGTGTTAAATTATAATTGAGACAAATACTTAATTGCATTGGATATATTTCTATTAAAAAATATATTATATTGTAGTTTTTTTGCATTTAATGCATTCGAATTTCAATCTCGGTTACGAATTTTTACAAGATTTGAGAGAACTAGTGACTTCAAATTTTATTTACAACCTTTCAACGCTAGAATTTAAAGGCGTGTTTGATTCAAATGAGGGGGAGAATGGGAGAGATTTTAATGGAGGAAAGGGAATGGGAGGAGAGGTGATGGATTCTTTTTAATCAGATAAGTGTTTAGTTTAAAAGAGGTGAAGGGAGGGTTTTAATTAAAAATATGTTTGATTTAGGAGGAGAGGAATTTTATTAATAATTTACATTTTTATCCTTATGATCTTATGTAAGTTATATGATATTCAAATATGAAAAATCCATACATATTTTTTTGATAATAAAATTTCTAATATTGAAGAACTAAAAAGTTATAATTTACCATAACGTTAATAAATTGAGTACGCTTATTCAAATTATAACTCTCCGACACAAATAAAATTATATGCCAATAACAATTTTTAAATCGTGATGAATCATCTAACAAAATAATACATAAAATATGTTATTACTAAAATAAATAATTTTAAAATTTTAATAAAATGAAGAAACAAAAAATAAAATAAAATGAATGATTTAAAACTTGATATAAAATAAAATATGATAGGATAAATAAAAAATTAGAAAAAACAAACATAAATATAAATTAAAAAAATGCAAATTACAAAAATAATGCATTGATTATGATTTATATTAAGTACGAAAATTTAAAAATAATTTAAAGGTAGATAAGAATTATAATAAGTTGATGGAAACAAATAAGAAAAATTACATAGAAGAAAATAAATAATATTGAAATACTAAAATTAGGTGGTGTCTAAGATGAGGGAGCAATTAAATCTCTCACAAATGTACCATCAATAATATGTCAATGGATATATTAAAATAATTTAACGGATGAGATCTATTTTAAGAAAAGAGGAACATATATGTCTTTCTCCACTCTATCTTTTCTATGGAGTTGTCTTTTTTCACATCTCGTGTTCTTTTCCGTTTATGAAATTGAAGATTTTTTCAATTGGTGAAACAAAGAAAATTGCTATCTCTTTTTAACACAACACGACATGTCGACAATGATAATATTAATGATGATGAAGTTTACAAAAAATGAAATTAGAAACTAAAAAATTGATTATTCTGCATTCGAAGCAATATTAGATCTGAGTGTAAATTAAACCAAATTGTTTTGAATAAATGATAAGACTTTCAAACATTGTGCTTTTGTCAAAACTCCCATAATAATTAGTAAACATGAATCTTTAGATCGACTCTGTTAAGTCATAATAAATTAGGAATTATGTTTTTATCAAAATGAAAACTTTAACCATGGTTATAATTTTCGTTGGTTTGGAATAGTTTATTTGATTTTTAATTTTTCCTTTCCTTATGAGGTTTATAGTACAGATATTAATTTCTTTTTACTGATAAAACACCTACTTGATATAATATAGTAGGTATAGGGTTGTATAGAGAAGAAGCTTTTTCTGAAAAAAAAAAGTAGTACACGAATTGTGTGGGGATTGAGTGGAGAAAGGATATATGGTTACATTTTTTTTCTATAAATCTAATGGTATATTATTGATAGTATATAGATTTATATATAGATAGGGGTGGCAAAACGGGCCAGGGTCCGTCGGACCGCCCGCGCACCCGCCAAAAAATGGCGGGTTGGGTTGGGATTTTAGTCTCGCCGCTCGCCAAAGCCCGCCGCCCGCCATACCCGCCCCGCCAAAGCCCGCCGCTCGCCAAAGTCCGCTCCTCCTCCAAAATTCACTCTTTTTAGTTAATTCTAGTAATTCTAATTCTTGATGGTTTATTTTATACATTTATTTATAAATATATGTAATAGTTTTTAAGTAAATTTGTTTAAAAATTACTTTTATAAAAAATTGTTTTAAAAAATAAGTGAAAAGTTTAATTAAAAGGTAAAAAGAGCCTATTAATCTATTAAAAAATATATAAATAAAAATAGGCGGGTAAGCCCGCCGCCCGCCAACCCGCCATCTTGGCGGGGCGGGCATGACTTTTATGTCCATTTTACTTGGCGGGCATGCCCGCCCCGCTCGTTTTTTGGCGGGCATAAGGCGAGGCGGGCGGCGGGCGGGGCGGGCCGCCCGTTTTGCCACCCCTATATATAGATGAGGGATTTGAATGATCCTCGTCTTAAAAGACACCCTAAAATTAAATCAAAAATATTTTAGGTAATATAATAATTTTTTAAATATTAAAGTTTATATTCTTTTCCCTCTTTTCTAAATCCCTCAATTGACGCAAAAGTGTTATTTAGAGTAATTTTACTCCCCTCCTTTCTTTTTCCCTTCTAAAATTTGAACCAAACATATTTAATTAAAAATTTCTCCTCCTCTCTCTCCCCCCTCTCCCTTCATCTACTCCAAACCAAACACACCTTAAAACTTAAATCTAAGTGGCATTTTGCTAATGCTATAAAACTCATTTCTAACTGCTAGGATCCCGAAATTCCGAAACAGAAAATAAAGAAACAAAGCGGTAAAACTTTAGGAAATAGACTGAATTTGATTAATGAAGAAATATAAAATGCAAAAAGGGATGAATCCCAATCTACCCCAGAGCCAAGCTCCTACAGAGAACTATATTCTCTGTCCATAACTAAAACAAATGATTTCTCCAAGATACCTCCACTCTTCCTTTCCGCCCTCTTTATACTAAAAACCTGCCAAGCAGTTTATACATAAAAATTAGTTGCAAAACTGAAATTAGAATATCAATATTATCCATTTCTAACACTTGGACCGCCATTGCAATCAACCCTTTGTTGATCAGCAGATCCAAGGAACAGCCTCCATCCTCCCTATAGAAAGAAAAACATGGTGGAACCAATATGACTGAACAAAGATTGAATTCAACGCCTGAAGAGCTGCTAACTCATCTGCTAACTCATGGCTAATACTTCAACATGAATCAAAATAGTTCCACCAAAGCAAAGCATGACTGCACCACAGGAAGTAACAAAGTGTTTAGTATGAACAAGATAACTCAAATCACCTTCTAAAAGAACAACCCACAATCCGCACTCACCACAGTTCACTGATGAACTACGAAATTTCTTTGCTACAAGTTACTAGAGGCAGACATTTTACCTTTTCAATTCGATTCAATGCACAAGAGGTTTTGATTCCCAGATAATAGAAATTTACATAAATATTTTGCAGTACATTTTTCAAGCTTGAGTCAGCACACTGGCGATTTTATTTCTAGCTTCTTTGCATAACATGTCAGGATCATTTCCATCAATAGGTTTATGTATAACAACTTTCACGAAACCTGTGTTAACTATACTCTCCCTTCCCGCTGGCATGATTTGGCCAGTTCCAATAAGGGTAATTGGTACCACTGGTACTTTAGTCTTTGCAGCAATGCTGAAAGCTCCCTTCTGTACATCCCCAAGGGAAAGATTAAAGTTGACAATTAGTTTATCTAAATGAAATTTCTACCAGAAATGAATAGGCATAGAATAATAAAAGACTTGAAAACAATAGATCACAATTTGAACATACTACTTAGTAAAGCTGCTCCCTAAGCAAGGTTGTAAAAATCAAACTTTAACTTGTAAAATCGTCTAATTTCACAATTCACGTATATAGATTTCGAGTTAAATCGCTTGTAAATCAAATCTGTATAAGATCGGAGTTGAACCAGTTTACCCTAGTTAACACGTAGTAAACTCTCTGAAATTGGACATAATCAAAAGCAATTTTACCCAATTTTACTTGATTTAGAAACTTATGAAACTCTTGTTTTTTTTTAAAGATTGTTTTAATGTATTTAGGATTTTGAGATATGAGATTGAGTTGGATCCCAAGCAAGAGTTGTTTGGTGGTGGTGTATTCAATACTTTGGGTTCATTCTTTTCAACAAATCACACTGAAGGATCCTTTCCAAGATCAGCTTCTAGTCATGCAAGTGACACAAAATCTTAGAGTAGTAGAGATAATTTCAATATTGGATTGACTCTTATTTTCAATCATGAGAAAGGAGGAATTATAATTCTAGAATGCAAGGGTTGCATTGGTATGACACCTACAATCGTAGGCATATTCTAGAAGGTTAGTTAGGATACTCTCTTATTTTAGGGAATTTCTGTTATGTGAGGGAGGGGAAGTTGAGCAGCATTCAAAAATATTGTTAGAGTTGGTTCAAAGAGTTATCTCGGGTTAGGAGCTTTGCTCTGGAATAGGAGTCTTTGACTCTGGTTTATCATTTCCTTTTCTATTTTGTCACCATTGTAGAGCTCTTGAACTCGTCCATTCATTTGCTACCATAATTTTCTGGGTTCTATTAGAATGTTGGACGTGTGCGTTGTTTTGCACAATATGGTGAGGAGCGCGACATTGTTGTCGTCAACGACAAATATGCAAGGCATCTGAGAAACAAGCAGGCAATACGGGTATAGTGTGGCTGGATGCAGAGTATTGACTCGGTGAAGGAAGACCTAAATCAAAGACAACGTGAGCAATTGCCACACATTAGATTTTTTAAGTATAGTGTTTGATGATTGTGTTATGGATATTTTGGAGACAATAATGAGTGGTAGGATGAAGAAGATGAACCCAAGTGACTAGTTGTGCACTTTGTAAAAAAAACAAATTAAATCAATCCTTAAAATTTTCTAATGGTATCATAGTCATTGCATTTACTCATGTTTCTAGGCTGTGCACTTTGTCTTCTTTCAACCTGTGAACTTACCCAATAGCACCCTGGATGAAGCTCTCACAGCCTCATCCCAAAAAACATAAACGCAGGATGGAATATGATGTCATCTAAGACAAAGTCAAACAAATATTATGTCACCCCAATTTGCTCTTTCACGCCAAACCAGTAGAATCATGACTTCCACATCAATAATAACCATTATTGCCTTATTGGATGCTTGCTTAAAAGTGAACCATACTGCATTCAATAATTAATATGCCTAATGTGTAAATGAATGAATGTGATTGTTGTTGCCAAAATATGCTTAATTCAGTAAATTTGAATTAGGTATATCTATCTAAAGGGAAGGTAATGAGAGAGACTGAAAAACAACAAAAAAAGAAGCACTTTTTAATGCTAACAACAAAGATAAGAAATTGAGGATATTACATGCAATCTTTAATGAATGATTTAATCTCAATCTTTGTTTTAATCCAATGGCCACTATTTAATATCTAATTTCTCACAATAATACACTCCTCTTACTTGATATTGTATAATATGATACAATTCAGGCCTAGTCAATATTGTCACGAGCCAGCAAGTAAAGCATTATGCCTCCAAAAGTTTTACTGCCCTATATAAGAAGAGTCACACTCTGACATAGTCAATGTCATTCCTCCAAATTTTCTTATGTCCCACTGTACTACTTGTGTTGTATCTCTAGCAAAGTTTGTGGTTTATTAGCCCATCAAAGAGCCTGAGGGTATTTTCTTTAAGTGATAATTCTAACAAGATGAAAATGGCCTTGTAATATCATGAGCATTCTTAGCATTTTTGGAGTAGGCTTCTAATAGTTGTGTTGGACTTTTTATGGAAGTTATAGGTAGTTATTTTATATTGGTGTTAGTTATGTATAGTAGTTATGGGCTATATGTGTGTTTCTGTTTGAGAATATAATACGGAAAGGGGAAAGTGGTTATGGGATAGTTTTTGAATGGCTGTGGGAGGGAAAGATCAAGCTTTCGAACTTTTTGGATAGGAATTGTCTTTTAACATTAGACCATTTATTTCCTTAAGAGTGTGTTTGGTTCAGATGAGGGGGAGGGGGGGATTTTAATGGAGGGGAGAGAGGGGGAGGGGAGGTGAGGGGAAATTTTTAATTAGATGGGTGTTTGGTTCAAACGAGGGGAGGGGAAGGGAGGAATTTTAATTAAAAATATGTTTGGTTCAGGAGGGGAGGGGTTTTATTAATAATTTACATTTTTATCCTTATTATCTTATATAAGTGATACAATATGATATTCAAATGTGAAAAATCTATACATATTCTTTTGTTAGTAAAATTTTTAATATTGAGTGACTAAAAAGTTATAATTTACTACATAACGTTAAAAAATTGAGTTCACTTAATTCGAATAAAATGTTCAAAAACAAATTAAATTATATGTTGATAACAACTTTGAAATCGTAATGAATTATTTAACACATAAAATAATTTATTATTAAATATAAATGGTTTAAATTTTTAATAAAATAAATTAATTAATTGAAATGAAAATTTTAAAATTTGATATAAAAGAAAATATGATAGGATACATAACAAAATTAGAAAAAAACCTAAATAAACATAAAAGAGTTATAAAAAAATCAAAAAAGTGAAATGATTATGATTTATATTAAGGACAAAAATTTCAAAATAATTTGAAGGTGGAGAATAATTATAATAAGTTGATAGAAGCAATCGAGAAAAATCACACAGAAGAGAACAATAATTCAAAAGAAAATGAATAATTTTAAAATATTAAAATTAAACTGAGGATATTATAGTAATTATAATAATTTTTAAAATATTAAAGTTGAGATTCCCTCCCCTCCCCTCCAAATCCTTCCGATTTGGAGGAAGCAAAAAGTGCGTTTTGGAGGGGTTTTGCTCCTCTTCCCTTCCCTCCCCTCATAAAATTTGAACCAAACACATTTAATTAAAAATATTCCCTCCCCTCATAAAATTTGAACCAAACACATTTAATTAAAAATATTCCCTCCCCTCCCCTCCATCTACCCCGAACCAAACACACCCTAAGGGTCCGTTTGGTTGGAGGTAAATGGAGGGGAGGGAATTTTTAATAGTTTAGGTGTTTGGTTCAAATTTTAAGAGGGGAAAGGGAGGTAGATGGAGGGGACCAAATTCCCTCCTGAGTCACTTTTTGCTTCCCCCGATTTGGGGGGATTCGGAGGGGGAGGTGATTCATATTAATTATAATTATATTTACATATTTACCCTTGTTATAATTATAATTAAATTTTTTAATTTTATTTTTTATATTTTTATGTTACTTTTTAACTATTGCAATATTTTTGTTTCAAATATTTTTGTTAGATTTTATTGTATTCGATAATCTTTTTAAACTATATATTATAACTGTTACGTTTTTATAATTTTCTTTGATGTTATCGAATTGAATACTTATAAATAGTAAATATCGTGAATCTTATAGTAAAATTACAAGGTTAAAAATGTAAATTAGTTTTAAAATACCTCCCTTCCCTTGTGAACCAAACATATTTGTAAATAAAATTCCTCCTCTCCCCTCCCCCTTCATATTTTGAACCAAACATATATGTAATTAAAATCCCTCCCCTCCCTTCCCCTCATCTCCCCTTGATAAAATTCCCTCCCCTCCCCTCCCCTCCCCTCAATTGAACCAAGCGGACCCTAAGTGTGAATGTGCATTCTCTTTAGTGTGTCTAATCTTGTTTTTGTCAATGTTGTCGATGGCAGATGGCAGATGGCAGTCGGTGGCGGAGAATTAAAATCCTGCCATACCGGCAGCTTTGTGGCGTTGTTATCACGGACTATATTGGAAAACCCGCTATGTATCCAACATAGCGCCACCATGGCGGAAAAACTAGCAAAAACTGCCATGTATATCCAACAGAGTGCCACCATGCGGGTATTTGATAACACTAGTTTCTATCCTAAAGATATTAGACTATTTCTTTCCTTAGTTTATGTGTGAATTGTGCATTCTATTTAGTATGTGTAATCTTGTTTCTGTTGTAAAGATATTTTGTCATCAATAAAGGTTTGTTTCTACAAGTAAATTGTATTTTGGTACCAGGTTCTCCCACTGTGCTAAACTGGTACTTGTCCTAAATAGGTGGTTTGGGTATTAAGGGAGGACGGGGTGCTTATAGGACATAATGTTATCAGTACAAATGAAATATATTATTTCAATTTTTTACTACTTTTCTATCCTTTGGCTGTAATTTTGATACCTTATTACGGTAATCCTGATAAAAACTCACCTTGAATGCACCTAACTTTCCATCTTTAGAGCGTGTTCCCTCCGGAAAGAAAAAAACAGAGGCACCTTTCTT